>NC_072734.1:79255309-79555309 GCF_026930045.1 Uloborus diversus | reverse complement strand
AAATTGAATCAGCACCTGCTCTTGTTAGGGGCAACATATGGACCAAATTTTGTTTGATTCTGCCAGTTACTTCCTGAGGAATAGCAAGCACGCGTAACTCAAAAAACGTCCCATTGCTCCACCCCCCTTGGAGGAATTCGCGCCAAAAACCAATGGGCACAAGTTCACATAGGGGCACATATGTGTACCAAATTTCGTTCAATTTCATGTGGTAGTTTTTGCTGTAGAGCGGCCACAAAAAACTGGTCACACACAGACGTGACACACATACACACACATTTTCCAAAAAAAGTCGAAATGGACTCAGCACACCTCAAAACGTTCGAATCCGTCAAAATTCGAAATTTTGCACGAATCCAATACTTTCTTCTATATATTAGATATAGAAGAAAGTAAAAATGGACCGAAATGGACTCAGCACACCTCAAAACGTTCGAATATGTCAAAATTCGAAATTCAAAAAATTGCAAGAATCCAATTTTCTTCTATATATTGGATATAGAAGAAAGTTAAAACTTATAAATTATATTTCCTGTCAATTATGAGCACACAAATGAGAAATGAAAATTATTTTTGGAGTGTTCAAGTTCTGCTTGGGCAAACTGCACATCACTGAGATATATTGATGTCAAACAGAAATCATTTCATACACAAGATAAAGATTACTTTAGTTCTTATATGACACTTTCAAAGGTAAGAGGATCAGGATGAAATACCACAAAAAATGGATTAACTAACCTGAGTATCATCTGATACTTTAGTTTCCATTGATAATTTTGGAGATTTGTTTTCATTCAAAGTGGAGTTCAAAGTTCCCTGTAAAATTTATGAAAGGATGTTTACTTTGAGTAATGAAATTTCACATTTTACATCATTACAAGAATGGGATTTTTCTATATTGATAGTACATGAAATAAGCAAAAGCATAATATGCATCTCCTTAAGTTTTTTTAAAAAAAGCTTAAGAACACATCTATAACTTTCATTATGACAATTTCTAGGTAAATGAGCAATCAGAATTCAATAAATGATTAACTGAAGAGTGGAATCAATCAAAAATTACAAATCACACAACAATTCAAAAAGCTGAAAATTTTACTAAATTCACCGATGTTGACTTATAAATAATCTTATAATACTCCTTAAAATCTTTCACAACAAAACAATATTGTATGCAGCTACAAATATGTTAAAAGCTTAACTTTTAGAATAAACATTTGAGGAACTGCAACATTACACATAAGCACAATTTTAAGCTCGATAGATATGACTTGAGCTATGAAAAATTTGCTTAATTAAAGTTACAGAAGTCTTAATGTTGCTTTGAAGCAATTTTGCATAAGTTGCCAGTACACTACAATGGCAAAAGTTTAATTGAGAGATACCCTCATTGTTTTATCCGGAGAAATCTTACTTAGATTTGTATAATGTAGAGGGAGAAAAAAGATGTGTGTGGGGGGGAGGGGGGGGGGGGGGTCCTAACTTGAAATTTGACGCAAAATTGTATATACAGTGGAACTCCACTTATTCAAATCGAGACCAGACCTCATTCAGAAAATTGGGTTCTTCCCGGAAAAGGATTAATATTAATTACTGCATGTTCGTTGAAAATGGGAGAAGAAATTATTTCAACATAAAAAAGCATTTAATTAATCAAATGAAAAGGTAACACTTTTACATGTTCAGTGTACTTTTGTGATACAGTATAAACTTATGTAGTTGCAATTAAAGTAATTGCTTTGTCGGTCAAAGAACAAACTGTTTGGCTAACTTTGTAGAGGGAACAGTGCGTAGACAAAATCATTATTTTGCGAATCATAGTATTTTTTCATCGTATTTTCTTTTCTGTAATTTTGAAAGCGATTTGGATAGTAGGAGTTCGGATTATTGGAGTTTTATGCTCACTATGAAAAAATGTGGTTCATTATCTCAGGGGCGTCGCTAGCTTTTCGTTATTGGGAGGCACGATTGATGCAATGCAGAAGAATCACCAAGGGGTTATCCCCCCCCCCGCCATTTTTTTGAAAATGGGAACTTTAATTTAGTAGAGTAAAAAGGAACGGGAAGCCTTCCAGTTCAAAAATAAAAAGAATGAAATGATGAATACAAGTAAGAATTAAATAAATATCTGTGTGCTGAAAAGTAAAAGAAGATAAAACAAAGTTCATAGGTGCAAATTTTCAGGAAGCAACAAGCACATGTTTCGGAGTTACAAGAAACCCTTTTTCTACCTTAAAGAAAGGAGTTTGTGGTTAGCTCATTTCTATCGGTTGGGTTTGTTCATCAACAGGATTTCTATACATATTATCTGTGAAATTTTATCAGCATTAAGCTAAAAAAGTTTTCACTCTGAAAATCGATAAAAACGGGGTTTTTGTATGTTTTGTAGGAACAGTATTAATGAAAGAATTTTTCTTTTAAAAAAATTAAATCTACTTTTGTTGATAAAAGTAATTTTTTGAAAATACTCACAAGCAAAAATTATAAAGTTTTTTTTTTTTAAATTGATGTTCCCGTTCGGAAACGTTGAAGTTCAAAAGGCTAAAAATACGGTCAAAAACCGTCTCAACTAAGCATATTCTTAACGTTTCAATAAGATAACTGAAAATAAAAAGTTAGTCTCTAAATGTAAATCTAATCCCGTTAAAAGCAAAGCAAGCAAACATAGGTGAAATCTTTTCCCTTATGGATAAAATAGTAGAGCGCATCAAGAAAAAATACTAGTAAAGAAAGCAATAAAATAAACAATATTTTCACTTTTTATTTTCAAGGGAGACTAGCTCGACTTATTTCACAAGCGGCAGTTTTAAATTTCGGAAAAAAAAAAAACTTACTAGATAACGGACCTCCCCTCCCCTGGTATTTTGATGTGCAAAATACCCTTAGGCATTGCCCTAAAATGCAAAGAAATTCCGAGAGTCGACTGAACATCAAACACAAATTGAATATCCATTTGATCACTGATCATAAATATATTAAGCTAGCTAATACTGATATAAAAATATCAGTAACTGCAATGTTAATTTATAGCAGCATAGTTATTATTTTTGATATATTTTGCACTATTATATTTTTTATTTCTTTCTTTAACTTACTTTTTTTGTTTCGCATTTACTTATAAACAGTAAAAATAACATGAATAGAAAAATGTATTCTTTTAAATCGGATTTTATCTTTGAAAGACAAGGAGGAACAAATTGATTCATTTCTAGAAGTTTAATGGCGAAATAAGCCGTACTATTCAACTTTCAAAGAAATAATAGTATAATTAACAATGCATGTGAATTCATACATTGACCTACAGTACACCCCAAAACCTTTTCCTTTAAAGTAACAAATTAAATCAAAACTTTATAGCTTTCAGTTCTTTTATAGCCTCATATCAATGTTCATTTTGTAAATGAATTTAATTATCTGGAGAGAAAATATTTAGATTTTAGATCAAAATTATGTGCAAGGAAAAGGCATTCTCTTCATATTTAGGTTTACAAAAACTAAAAGTTAAAAAATCAGCTTTTACTTACGTTTTTATAATTTTCTGAATATTTTATAATCCTAGTTTTTTTTTTGGAAGTTTCAAAGCTGGAAATGTTTCAAGAATGCAATATTTTGACTGCTTCATTTTGAAGCAACTAAAGTTGTTCATATAATTATTAACTACATATAATTTAATGTAACTTATTTATTTCTTGGGAACTTTCAAGTTAAATAGAATATATTATCAATTCTATTGCAGTTTCTGGTTCCAAGGGTTCAGCACACAAACTTTTTAATTAAATATAATTTTTTACTAGATTTTGTTGTATGGTTTAGTTGTGTATAACTAAAAGGACAATTTATAAAATTATAATTGTAAAAATGAATATTCTCAACATAAATTATTACAGGTCGAAGTGGTAGAGTCACACCTCATGATTCAACTAGGCCGGATGCTTCATTCAATCCTTTCTTTGTAGTGCGGTTTTTACTAGAGAAAAAAAAAACCAAAAGATTTGTGAACCATTTTAAATTTACCGTTTAATTAGGAATTCCAACCGCACTTCGAGTTTTCAGTATTTATACCAGTAACGTCTCCCTTTAGTTATGTACGCATTCATTTAAATGCAAATTTTATTGATGTTTATAACAATGAAATTTTGAAAATTTTTGCTACAAGAAACAAGAAAAGCTTTGTATTTTAAGAACTTAAATTATTTACTTTTAGTGCATTTTCGGCCACTATTCTTGCAAGCCAAAATATGATCAAAGAACGAAATTAAGATATTTCTTCTATGGTAGAGAGAGAATCCAGAATCCTCTCTTCAGTTGTCATATATCTTAGAAGTAATGTAAAGTATTAGAAAAATATGGATAAAATATTTTATGTTATGAACTGTCAATAAATAGTAAAATACTTTTATTTTCATGTTGTAATCGAAAATCTGTACTATCAATAGCGCAATATCATTATTTTTGCCTGAAATGTTCTTCTATTAACTTAGCTCGTAGCAAGCTGATAAAAACTATGAAAAATAAAAATGAAATACTGAAAACTTTCTTATAATATTCGCTTTTTCTGCAAAGCTTATGGTTCATGTTTAGGTTAAGAGAAAACATAAGAAAAAATATCCGATACCACTTTGAACTCTAGTGTTGATGTGGCGCTAAAAGAATCGAGGGCTACCCTAAAGGGAAAAGAAATTTGAGAGGTTTTTTCTAATGAGGGTGTCTTCAAATTTTTTAGAGAGAACCTCCAATAGCTTTACATCCTTATTCCTTTTTTAGCGAAAAAAAAAGAGAGCAGTACTTACCATAAAATGGCCTTGAAGTTTTGGAGAAATTGAAAATGATGGTTAATTCGAATTACAGAATTTTTTGGTCCGAAGTTTGCTGTTCACACAGCTGCATTTGGATAGAAAATAAGATACACTTTTGCAGGGGGCACATTCGAGCCTTATCTCAATTCCGAGAAAACATTTTCTTCTAAGACCATGTGATCAAGGGAAGGAAACACGAAGCAAACCCCAACAAAAATTTATCACCCCCGTCCGAGTGGTCAGAAAGATGGTGGGGGGATTTGAATGGTGGATTGTCGTTTTAATGAGTTTTGTTAGTAGGAGGTGGGGAGCAATAAGATACAAGAAATAAGAAAAAGTAGAGGGCAAAAAAGGCAAGTAAACGTACAGCGAACAGTGTGGGAATCAACTGATTTTCAGATGGTTCCTCAAATGTTATAGATAAAGCAGTTTTTGCTGGACAACGGGTGTCATTTTCTGTTTGTTTTCGTGGTAGATCAGCAGCTCTATTTTGGTCCAAAATCTTTTCTTTTGTTTTTTATCAGAAATGAGTAAAACCGGAATTTTTTGTATGCGCATTTATTATTCTCAAATATTGAGGGGGACTTTTGACGAGTTCAAAATATTGAGGAAGACGTGTCCCCCCTGCCATTATCTGTAGCTTCAGCTTGCAAGTAATGAGTTTGATACAACATATGCAAAACAAAAATGAATATTTCAATACTTACACTTTTTTCTTTCTCTTTTTTCTTGTTTTTTCCTAATAGAGATGCAGGCAAAAATTTACACAAATCTTTCCTAAAAATAATATAAAACATACATCAGATAAAAATATAATTATTAAATTCATCACATTGAATCTATGTCATAAATTAGAAATATGGTCACGCCACACATTCTCAAAAAAATTTACAAATTCACAACTTTTTCAAAGGTCATATGTCTGGCAAAGAGTTTTAAATAACCTTATGATGAGATACTTTAAAACTAACTTGGCTTTGTAGCACATTTTAAGTTATTACTTCTGTACCACTAGAACATATGCATCCCATTTAAAAATATCAATGAGTTACACATGAGGCAATTAGAAGCAAAGCAATGTAAGTGGCAAAATTAAAAATTGGAGGATAATCAGTACAAATAGTACAGGAACCTCTACTGTCCTGCGGCAAGAGATAATACTGGTACCCTTGGTAGGTCTGTTGTATAGCTATTCCTACATGGGTCATTCCATGTCAAATCAACAAAAAAAAAAAAAAAAAAAAAAAAAAAAAAAAAAAAAAAAAAAAAAAAAATTTTTTTCAAATTTACCACCTAAGATTTTCATGAAAATGTCAGGGATTACACTGTTTGACATTCTAAATTCAGATCTACTTTTTAAAAAAATCTATCTTTTTTGGTTAATGAGTTATTAATTTTTTAAATGTGTAAAAACTCACGTTTTTTTACTCATCTGTTGTGCTTAAAAATGCTACAATTTTAGTTCTATGGGGTCAATACAGTTGGTTAACAGCTCATTTTAAAGAGAATTGCATGAGCTTTAATTTGACATGCAACTTGCATATTTCTCTTGAATTTTTAATATATTTTTTAAATTTTAATTTTTTTTTTTTTTAAAGTTAGTGTCTTTTAAAAATTTTGAAAAAAATATATGTTTTTTAATATGTTTTAATAAATACATCCCAAAAAATTTCAGAGTGGGGACATGATGGGATCAGCAGTTATAGCAAATAATGCAATGGTGCTACTTAGCATTTTTGTTTAAAAATTAAAAAAACAATAAATAAATAAAAAATACTTTTTTAAATGCACAAAATTATTTTTAACAATTTAAATTTATTTCAAAATATACATGTTTTAGTTTTTTTAATAATATTATAAACATTTTGTAAAAAAACTATGAATAGTTCAATTAATTAAAAAACCTTTAAATTTCAAAAAAATCTTAAATTTTGGTTATCTTTTATTCCTTTGAAGTTCAGTAAACAGAACTAGCACAGAAACTTCGAGGATGTAATTTTGAAATGTATAAACACAAAGTAGAATTCGATACATAAAAATACCTAAAGAAGCCTAGAGTACCAAACCAGTTTGTTTGGCACTCTAGGCTTCCTTAAGAGGTTTTCCACCTCCAGCTCAGTCACTCCCATGCCGGGCTGATGAGTGCTAATAAGCACGAAACTGCAGTCCCCCGCTGGAATTGACTGAGCTGGCTGTGTATTTTATGCAAATAGTTGAGTTCCTAAAACTTCAGTGATCTTAGTTAAGTTTGTCTGGGGGTACTTCTTTTCACTAAGACAATTTTTTTTTTATGGGAATTTCATCAATTACTCCAAGATTTTCATTTACAATTTCAATAAAAAAAAATTTTTTTTCAAAAGATGTTTTTCACTTTTCGTCAGAAAATAAGAAACAGTTTTGGTGATTAAAAGAAAAGGTATAAAATGCATTGTTATTTCAAGTCTGAACAAATGACTAGTGTGACAGCAGCAGTGTCATGTTATCTTAGCTAAAATTATTGATCTTAATTTAACTAAAATTTATTTATAATCTTTTAAATTCCATTGATCTAAATTCTTACTGAAGATCAAGGTTTTTTTTTTTTGTACTGAACGACTTTATTTAACAACTACCAACTTTTTATCCTTGTTTCATGGAATTTGATTTTATACAGTAGTAATTGCATTATGGATAGAATGATAATTTTGATTTTGATTAAATTACAATAAAATTACCCCAAAAAAAATATTTTTCTTAAAAAAGCCAGCTTTTTCTAATTAAAGACTGCTTTTTTTAAGCGGTTTAAACGAATTTTCGAAAAATTGCTTTGAGGTGCACACTTTTATGCTACAAACCAATTTTGTGCCAAATTACATGAAAATTGGTCAAATGGTCTAGGCCCTATGCGCGCTACAGACATCCAGACTTTTAGCTTTTTTATTAAAAGAGAAGAAAGATGAATTTTAAAAATAACATTTTCAGAAATATTAAAAATCTATTTGGGAAGAAAACAGAGAGAGAAAATAATGAGAGGATTTAAAATTAATCTTTGAACTGTAGTTGATACATTAAAGTTAGCTCAGTTTAATATTAACTTGACTTTTTTTTGCTTAATCTGCAATATGATTTGACTGTATTTGGGGTACGCTCAGGGTCATTGTCTTGAAATATACATCCACCAGGAAGATTTAATCTGAAAAGTGGAAGGAGGCGGCTTTCCAATGTACTGAGATTGAATGAAAACAATCCCATACCATAAAACTTTTACCCCGCCCCCCTCCCCCTTTTTAACAAAATAACAATTTTGAACAAAATTTTAAAAAATAAACAAATTTGTAGCAGGAAATAGCAAAAGAATCATTTTCCATTTCCAACCTTCCACAATTTTTGTAAAGTACATGAACTTAATAAATATGGTATGTTTGAAGAATAAAGCAAAAGTTTTAAGTTCACAATTATTATTATGGAGCTAATCTAAAAAGCGTATGTCATTTTAAACTAAAAATGAAATGCAGGCACAAAATTACCTTTTGACATGCTTAGTTTCAATTTTCATTCCTCTTCGATACACATTGATGCTTGTAGCTTGCCTTGTAACTGAAAATATAAGGAGTTTTTATAAACTAATAAGTCAGCTTAGCTCATACCTAAAGCATCATGTTTTTTTTTTCCTTTAGGAGGAGCAAACTAAAAATAATACTGCTTAATACACAAAAAAAACTTTTACAGACAAAGAGCTTTGTTCCAGCAAAGAGCCTGGCGGTGACTGATTTAGCAAAAACAGAGCAATTGCTTTTGCTCAACGAACAACTAAACAGCTACAGAAGAATAACCAGTAGTATTGTGTATTGTAGCTATACTGCTACAAGGGCCGTGGTAGGCTGATTGCTAATGCATCAGACTTGTAACTGAAGGGCCCCCGGGTGTGATGCCAGCCAGTCGAAGATTCTTAGCCTACATTAATGTAGGGTTGCCAACCTTTCTCGGATAGTAATGTTAGTGTTACTGAAAAAAATGATGTAATTTCAAGCGTTTATGCATAGCAGGGTAGCCAACTGCTGTGAATCATGCAGAGTTGCTCCGCAAAAATAGCAAAATTCCGCAGGCAAAAAAGTTATCTTGCTCCGCATTTCCCGGCCGAACGTTTTCAAGCATGATTGTGTTTAAAGATGTTTTTTATTTTTTAACTAGTACTTAAAATGATTATCAAAGCTCAAAAACATTTTTAGATAAGTGGCTTTAGTGTTTTAGATTGAATTTTATGTAAAATACCAAGCTGCTTTGCAAAATTTCAAAATGTTGCTCAAATCACTACAGATGCTCCTTTAATTGTTTCCCCAAGGTTGGCAATCCTGGTATAGCTTTCAAGCTAGCAAGATTTAACTACCCCTCCCCCCATCATAAGGAGGGAGGATTACAAGTTAAAATAATGCGCCTTAACTATGAAGTTTAAGGATAGTAAACCTATGCATTCATTAGAGGAAGTATTTGACTTTGAAAAGTCGATTTTCCGACCCGGTATTCTAAACAATTTGACCGTTATCAATAGATATTAATAGTTGAGTAGTGTATTTTATGTATAAACAAAGAGTAGAAAACTTACTAGAATCTGTAAAAGCTTGAATATCATAAGTCAGATCAACATTTACATTTCCAGTTTTTGAAAACTGCAATCCCATAAACCACATAGACTGGTATGAATCTCTAGAATACAAACCAACAAATTGAACTGTTATTTAAAACTCTGACAGCACTAAAATGGCACATTGACAAACTTTAAATGATGCAATACTTACTCTTCCACTTCTAATGGAGTATGAGCTTCAGGATTTACATGAGCTAAATTGATGTTGGGATGCCTTTCCAAATGAGAAATGAGTATCCTAATTTTAGATTCAACTAAACCATACCTGGAACATCAATTATAAGTAAATTACTTGCTTACGACAAAAAAGTTTTAGATGGAAAATAATTACATACAACCAACATTAAATTTGGCTTGTTATAAGACTGATAGTTCATTTATGTCTCAAAAAAAAAAAAAAAAAGTTGCAGAAATATCAAAAAATATTACAAAGAATATTAATAAAAATGTTTGATTAATAATTTTTTACCATTCAAGATGCTCTTTTTTTGTAGGAGCTGTTGCTGTCAAAATAATAAAATGCCTGTAAGAAGCAAGAAAGAAATTGAAAAATTAAAATATTATACCGCAATAAAAGAAATAACAGCACAATAAACTTTTATCAGAAATAATTGATAGTTAATTGAAAATTGTTTACAAATTCAATGTTAACAATTTTTTAAATCCTTCCATTTCCAATATTTCTTTCCTCACACTTTTTAAATATGGTTTTTTACTTAAGATTTTCATAAATATTTTCGTGATAAGATTAGTTTGGTGTCAGTTTAGCAAAAAAGTGCTCAAATGATAAAACTTTTATAAATTTCAATTAAAAATCTATCGATGAGGCGCACAGCATCGGCAACAGCCATACTATGCCCAATTTCATGTTTATAGACCTTACTAATTCACTGGTTTAGGAAAAACAATTTTATACTTCTATATCTTTACTAGCTATGATAAAACTGAGAATATCCACAATTTATATTATTTTTAAAGGTTCTCATAGTGTTGACCTATATTAATTATCAGGTACCATATTAATAAAAGTTGCTATAAAATTTACCACTATTTTTAGAACACATTTAGCAAACATTTTTTTTCCCCATTACTGAAAGTATATAATATTTAAAATAATAAAGCAATTAAAATTATCTTTCTTTATGTCTTTTTAAATTCCCTGCTGAGCAGTGGCTTAGTAACGTTCAGTTTACTCAATGTGGATAAAAAGCAAAAGTTCAGAAATCTTGCTTATAGAAAATTATTTTTACAACATTAAAATACTACGAATGATCTCTGCAGAGTGGGTTCTTATGAAATAAATAAAAGGTATAAAAGTAAGTCGCAAAGTCAACAAGTCAGGAACACTAAGTATAAAAAGATGAGTTAATATTATACTCAAAAAAATATTCTTACTTATATTTCATAAAAAAATTTGTAGGCTCAAATAACTTTGACCATCCTTCTTTGCCTTTCATGATGTTATCAACAACTGTAAGTCCTGAAAAGTAAAAAAAAACATCTTTTTTTTTCTAATTTACCAATCAAAAAAAAAAAAAAAAAGAGGGGGAGGGGGGTAGGTAAAAGTGTCTTTCTTTGTCAAAATGACAATGCAGCATAATTTGGTAAGACACCTAAAAGTTAAACTAATTTTGAAATGGAAAAGAAAGAAAAGGAAAAAAAAAGTCAGGGAAAAAAGAAAACATCCGGCATCCAGTCAGCCCCTGGCATTCATTTGAATTTAGACGTCATGAATTTAAATTATGTTTTTTGCAATCAGAATTGCAATAGGACTTTACTCATTGGGCTCCTTGTTTCTACAGATGGAATGGAATAGAAATTGAGAAATTTGCACCAGTTTTCTTATGACTGATGATTTTATTGATTAGGTAATGTAACACGTATCAACAAAAAAAAAGTGGTAATTAGGATGCAGCAATAAAGGTATGGTAAACAACCGCAGAGCGTTTTACACCATCTTAGTAACTCGCCCTTTGGTAAATAATGAAACTAGCGTATCTATTCTGCTCAAACTGAGGAAAATTTCCCAGAATACTGACATCCATTTTCAATGGATCCTATCAAATGTAAATACTTGAGATTACGAAGAAGAAATAGTCACAGACTCTTTTTTTACACATTAGTACAGTAAAAATAGGGGTCGGACATCCAAAAAAACCTGGTGCAAATTGTTTATTACCCTCCCAATAAGAACAGGTAAAAAGTCCCACCCCATTGCGTCAGGTTTCGGAATGGGGGGCATCTAAAAATTGCTGTTTTGAGCATTTTTTCGGAATTTTTAGAGTAAATTTCAAGAGGGAATATTATGTTATACTAAATTTAAAAGCATGAAAATAGAGGCGTTTACCCCCAAGAGGGATGACACAACCCACCTAGAACCCCCCTATCCCCATAAAACGAAGCAGTACCCCCGTTCCTCCTTCCATACATTTCAAGTGGAAATATTATTTTATGCAAAGTTAAAGTTAGTAATCAAGTGTGTCCATCCTCCAAGTGCAATGGTGTTTCTCCTCCCGAAGCTACAGCGCTCCCCCCCCTCCCTTTCCATTTCAAGTAAAAGTATTATTTCATGTAAATTTAAAATGCATTAAATCAGAACTATCCATCCCACAAGAACAGTAGCTCACCTCCCAAAACGAAATATTATACTTGAAGATTCCCCTTCCCTCCGATGGTACATTTGATTAAATGGTCAGAAAAATTATGCTGAACTGTTTTTTTTTCCTCGTTTACTATATTGCTTTTTTGCAGTACTTAAAAGCAAAATTTTTAGTTTGCGTTATAACATGCATGCCTCAAATACGTCATTAGCTTGAGATAAAAGCTCCATCAAAATTGGAGTTTTCAAATGATTTTTCCTAAGCTTGTAACAAAAAGCTTTCATTATCAAGATCTCTTTTGGAATCTAGATTCTTGGCAAAATCGTTATTGTTGCAGCTATGCCTAACACAGTTTGTGCATATAGTTGAGCACTTCAGTCCACTTTCAAGCTTATCCCTTTTCCAATAATTCCTCAGAGCAAGCACAAGATATGATGCGAAGAAAGTCTTCTAGAGCGGAAGGCTTGGCTGTTGTAATAGGACGCAGATATTTCTGTGGTGCTTCCTCCTTCTATGTAACCATCAAAAAATGGCACTAGCTTTCCCATACTTACAAGTGACATATACACTGCATTGCTGGCATATTTCCTTGAGGCTTGCAGATCATTACCAAAAAAGAAAAAACATCTGATCGAGAAGGTATCTTCTATCTATAACATATATGACACCAACTGCTTATTTTGTGATGGTGGAGTGGATGGATCTTTTGCTTCAGATAACAACACTTAACCATACAGGTTTTCTTTACTTCTGAAACCAGATTCATCAAATACTGATGGAGGATCAGTGCACAACTCGTACTAGAAGTTTTTTGCAATTCGTTGTTCCATCTTTTTTACTGTTCATACTATTCGGTGTAAAAGATGGTTTGGGCTTACACATCTCTTCAGATAGTAACTACTCTCGTAACAGAAGGTAGAGACATAACTGCATACCTCTTTTAGAAGGAAAGGCAACTTAATTTTTTGCCTTCCATATCCTTTAATGTTACTACCACAATGTTAAAGGCCACATCACAACTCACTTTATTATCAGCGGCACGACCAGTATTGGCGAACAACACCACTACCAACTTGAGTCAATACCCGTAGAGAGGGAAGAGCAGTATTTAGCATTCTACTGTTGTATTGCTCATTGCTATCATCAAGACTTCTTCCATTCTTGAATCACTACAGGTCCTGGACCACCTAAATTTGTCACTGCGTTGGATCGTTGGGTATCTAATGTGACATATTCTTCAATTTTTTAAAAATTGCATAACATACTCGAAAGTTTCAGATAGTGTTGCAAGTATATGTTCGCATATTTAGCATAATTCACATAACCAGCTGCGTAAAAGAGAGGCGGCTAGATGTTTGCAAACGGGAACCCCCACAGACTTGGAGGGTGCAGAATTGCAGCATTGCCCGTCTCACTGTTGGCAATTTTGGTTTATCCCCCCTTACGGTAATGGCAAAAGATTAAAGAAAAGTTGAAATAAATTAATTAATAAGGAGGTAAACTGCAGTCAATTTGAACTATTTTTTATGCTGCAAAGGGATTTTGTTTTAGATACCACCCCAGCGCTCTAAACAGTTTAATAACTCCAGTCACAACTAAATTGGTTATTGAGTTTGCTTAGATCTTTTAGAATTATCCTTCTGATATTACTATATCATTGTGTGGCATTTTGTACTTCGGAAAAGTTTTAAATCAGTAAAATTTTTTCATGAACTTCACTGCAATCATTGACTTTAGAATGCAAATTCATGTCCCCCCCTCCCAAAGCGATGGTGCACCCCTGAAGTGTGACGGAGTACCCATCCAGAGTAAAAGCCCTCAAAAAAGAAATATCCCTTGAAAAAATTAAAAAACTGTCCTAAAAATTCCAATGACGCAATCTGCGCCATGGAGCCCCCCCCCCCCCCCCCCCCCCGCCTGTGCATCCCGGTTAATTAGCATTTTTTTCTATGAGAGTTTATTATTTTACTATTATAGAGTGGTTTCTGCGAGGTTTGAGATTTTTTTTAAGTAATAGAAATTATTTTTATTTAAAAAGAGGATTATTTCGCCCTCCCCCCCCTTTCCCTCAAAACAGGACGCGCAAAGTGCTGGGACTTTTTACCCCTTCTTGCTGGAAGGGTAAAAAGTAATTTGCAACAGGTTTCAACTTTTTTTTTTTTTTTTTTGATGTTTGGGTTTGGCCATTTTTTGGCCTAATTTTACTGTACTACATCAACTCTTCTCTTACACACCGGAAGTCTAACCTCAGATTCCTCCATGCATTTCAATCTACTTTTTAGTGGTCAACAACCTGCTGGAGTTGATCTGATTTCTAGGCTGTTCAAAAGGATAAGCAACAACAACATAGTTGCCTCAGAGCAACAGTAATATACCTAGTCCCAGAAGTAACGCTAAGATGTGTTGTACTGTTGCTCTGAGGCTACAATATGCTTATTAGGAGTTTTGCTATTTAAGTTCATTTATATAGGTGTTTTCTCTGAAAAACATAATTTCACACAAAAAGACCACCATGAAGACAAAAATTAGTATCTCTCTCTTAGACTTTTTCTTGTCATCATGGTAATCTGAAAAATAAATGGAACATCAAAGACTGAGGATAAAAAGCAATCCGTTAATGCTGAAGAAAAAAAAAGGTTGACACACCACATGATTGTGATATTAATTACACAACACAAGCAATAAAATACTAGTACAAAAACAGGGCTCACACAAGATTTTGAAAACAAATCCAGGCAGGTAAATTATAAATGAAGCTTAATTTTAGCCATTTTTTTTTCTTATAACACATCATCTATTTTTCAAATGTAAATGAAAGCGGGAGTATAAATGAGTTAAAGCACTATTAGCAACTAGTTTGCATATTTCAAACAAAGATGTCAGCAGAAATGCCATAATTCTGAATGCAAGTTCATTTATAACTAGAATTGTAACTTCAAACATCTGAAAATTATCTCTTTTGTGGAAATCCATGAAGTCTCATGGTCCTGTTCTGTGACATTTCCAATCAAGTTAAAAGTAATGATTAGATTTTCAACATTTCTTTTTTTGATATAACTTAACTCGGGCTATCACAATAAAGATTTTATACCATTAAAGATTACACATTTTTTTAAACGTAATAATTGTGAAACATGGCAATTTTTAAAATGCTATAAAAGCAGTTTTAAATAACACATCATCCACTTAATTTGAATGAACTGATTTTGCGCTAGTATTACAACAAACATTCACCTTCTTTAAAGCTCTCTTGCATTATGGACCTAGTTGATAATGAGACATTGAATGTGGAATTTTGATGAGGATATGCAGGAGTGATTATAGGCATGAGATGAAAACGATCACCTACATTTATCTGCAAAAAAACAAAAAATCATTAAAAAACACACACGTTTCAACAATTTCTCTTTCAGAACCTAAACTGACAAATAAACTGATAAAATCTATTGTTTTTTAAAGTTTTATTTCCTTTTGTTAAGCAATACCACAATGGAAACTCAATTGCCTAGATCCCTTTCAACTGAATTCATAGTTAATCAAGATAAATTTTACATTATCTGCTTTTGTTTATTATCATACAGTAACACATGTGGATGCTAAACCTTGTTGTAAGATATTTAAAAAAAGCTGTTAATACACTGTTGTCTTACTGTTTGTAAACGCTGTTAATTTTTGAAAAGTCAGGGGGGAAAATGTGTTCTTGTTTATTCTTGATTTGGTATAACTTCAGGTGTGCAGAAACTGCATGGTCACTTGAACATACTGTTTGTGTAAAATAAACAGTTAAAAAGAAAAAAAAAATGCTAGCCATTCATATATTTAAAGTCATTAGAATGATTAATTTGACGCTTTGAGGGCGCATTTGTTAAATACATTGTATAGTGCCCTGAGGTATTCATGCAGCACTGCTCTGCATTAACGCATGTGATATTGTATTTGAGCTAAAGGCTGGTATACATTCAAAAGTAAAATGTTCACCATTTAAAAAGAATATCAGCCAGGGGCCAATTCAGGATATTTTTCTCGCTACCTATTTTTGTAAAAGTATTGCATCATTCTATTTTTGTGAACTTTTAGAGGCATCCTAATTTTTGTAAAAGAGAAGTAGAACAAGTGAAATTTTAGTTTAAAAAGTGTAAATGTCATCTAGTATTATTTTTGACAGGTTTTGTTTTTTGGGGAGGGGGGGGGACTAAAAACCTAAGAAGTACCAAAAACACCATCGTAATTTCAGCTTAATGGGCTATGTACTGTGTACAATATAGGAAATTATGAGAAAAACGGTTCCCAAAACATGTTAAAAGATTGCAATAATATTGCATAAATACACTTTGGCAAGAAACAGCTAAAAATTCGTTAAAATACCACAAAAAGGTTGCTATTTAAGCGATTGTTCATATAAACCTGCTTAGAATTTTTTGTATAAGTAAATTTTGTTTTAAACAGAGAAACAAATTTTATATTTTAAAATGCGAATTTTTGTGAAATTTTCGATGTTTTTGTGAAGCTACCTGATTTTATTACTTGATTTTTGTGAAAGTACCTATTTCAAAACAAGATTTTTGTGTAGGCACTGAAAAACGGTAGCACGGCAGCCTATATTGGGCCCTGTCAGCAGATCTACATCCAAAGAGTACAAAGTCAAGGAAAATAATGCAAAATGAATTTGTTCTCACTTAAAATGTGTGAGCATGAACTTAAAAAAATGGCTCAGAAAAAAAAAAAAACTTACACGTGGATCCCATACATCAAAACCTAGCTTATTTTCTTCAGGTTGTTTGAGCAAAACAGGTTTGGGCCATGGCCTAGAAACATATCAGCATTGAATTAAACAGCAGTTGTAATAATTATAAGAATTTTTTTACATATAATTTAAACTATGTAAATTTACACAAAACTTAGGGAAACAAATGGGAAAATTTTTTTATTAAACATTAAATTTACTATTAACAAGCATTTTGTTAGTTTACAGTAGAAAACTTTTCTTTTATTTTCTTGAATATTTTCATTCAACTGCACAAAAGAAATTTCTCTAAAAAAAATTAAAATGACAAACCTGAACTTTATAATGTAGGAAAACATTTAAATGTAGGATAAATATAAGGTAACTAGCATTAAAGATTTTTTTTTCTTTTTCTAAGTGATGGTGATACAAACAAGCATGAGAGTGCAGGTTTGAAAAAAAAGCTGAACTTCACATGAATTGAAAATTGCTGCATTAAGAATAAGCAAAATAAGAGTTAGATACATAAATGAGGATGTTATTAAATTCATTTAAAATACTTTTACAGGCAAATAATAAAATGAATTGAGACAAATTAAAACATACCCATGATTTAATAATGACAAAAAAAGGGGGGAGGGAATAAATTCTTGTAACAAAAAATTAAAATGACCAGATTAAAGGAAGCGACGACTAAAATAGCTTCCAACATTCAGAAGAATAGAAATACTCGCAGGATGCATAAGGATTGGAATTTCAAAGTCAGCATGCTATTTTCAGCCACGCATGTGTTCAATATCGGCGTGTATCCAAAACAAATTCTTTTATGAGTTAAAAATGATAAAACTTCTTTCAAACTACAAGAAACCTGATCAAAAGTTATCCTCTACCCCTCTACATTTTCAGTCACGATTTCTCAATGGATTTAGATCAATCTACAAAATAACCAGAAAGTCTTTAAAAAAAGGCATAACGCAGAATAATTTCATGCCTGTATAAACGAAAATGCAAGTTCCAGCATTATTTCGTTAATTTGCTTTGATATTTAAAAAATTTGAATTTGAACGATTATAAACATAAAAATGGATTGATCTGCCACTCGGAGATTATTCGTACAAGCTTTGAAAGCAAAATTTACAATTATTGTTGAGGATGGAAAAAGATAAAGCATTTCAATACAGGATTTTTGGGAGGGGGGGGGGAAAAACTTTTCTCATTACGAGTAACTTTTTCTTGATTTGTAAAAGAGACATTTTTCATTACAATCCCAAGTAGCATCAACTCATCGTATTTTGCTCGGTCGATCATCGACTCCTCCTAAACTCATTGCGTAACGCACGCTGATATCGTTGCGATCAGAATCCGAGAATCGGTTTTCGATCAGCTGTTTTTCATTGAAAAAAGAGATCGTAACAATTAAATTTTCCGAGCGAAATTTCATCGAAAAACTAAATCATAACGATCAAATTTTCCCGATGAAAATTTGCCGAGCTACATTTTATTGGAAAAAGAGATCGTAACGATCAAATTTTTTCTGATGAAAATTTGCTGAGTTACATCTTATCGGAAAAAAAGGTCGTTTAAATTTTCCAATAAAAATTTTCCCAATCTAAAATCTTTGGAAATCTCCCAACTGTTAAAATAGGATAAGTTTTATTATTTGAATATCCGACTACTGATCAATCGTAAGGCTATACGGATCAACATTCAGGGTTGAGAATCGGAGGAAAAATGACTGAGACTTTGACTCCAAATGCGACTCCTGGATTTTGGAAGGGTTTACTCCAACTTGATGCAAAATCGAATCAACTTCAACTCCCCGATTCCAACCCCAATTACCTCACTGGAATTGCGAACAAAATGAGACTCCGACTCTTGAATCATTTCTATCTCCAAAACAATTCCACTCCATTCAATTTGGCTCCCAAAATTACTGACTCCAACTCGGTTTGCAGGCAAAATGATCGACTGCGTCTTTTCACTAGCTGGCGCCACAAGCACATTCACTGAATAAAATTCTCACTTTCCGTTCAGAAATCTGTCATGGCCTTGGTCCCCGATAGATGGCGCCACAAATGATTTTCTATTTAACACACTATTTTCCTCCTTAGAACGAAGATTACTTGTCTAGTGGTTAGCTTATGAAGCTTGTATTCCACAGGTCGGAATACCGGCCAAAGCAACTTAGGTTTAATTCATGAATCATGTTAATCAAAAGTAAGAAATTAAAAAAGTTATTAAGACTATTAAAGAGTTATTAAAATTTAAAGGACTGTCCAAAATGACGTCATCCGAAAATACCCATCCTGAGAGTTTTCAAGATGGCGGAAGGGTCACGTGACCATCCAAGATGGCGGACCCCCTTCCCACTGCTAAATTGTTTTCCTCTTGCTTGTCCCTATATCGCGGCTGTTACTACTTCTCATCGTATTTTCATCCTAAATTCATCGCCTCGGAACAGCACTGCTCGTACATTGCTCCAAATCTCATCGGTATAGGGAGCAAAATTCATCGGATTTCGATGATCGGATTCTACTATTGCCGATGAGACATATTGGAGCAATTTCCAATGAAAACTCATCGGAATCCGAGCAAAGTTAGATCGGATTTCGATGAATGGCCAATGAGTTGATGCTACTCAAGATAGCTACGAGCAGTCATACCTTAAAAATCTTACTGGCTGTTCAGAAAAGGAGGTTGGGCAAACAAACCGATGTTGACATTCTTGCGCAAATGCTTCATAATCACTAGTGCCATTAGTGATAAAAATTTCTGTGGAATAGTATTAATAACCTAGAAAAACTAAGGCATTGGAAAACAAAAAGTAGAGAACAAAATCTTGCAGCCCGCGAGAAAATCGGAAAATTAGAGGGGAAAAAACTTGTCTTGCAGCAGATAATGTTCGCAGGTATTATCGATCATGAACACTTCAATTTTTATGCTTTGGCATTTTTTCTCAAAAAATTATATCATTCTCACATATAGTTGCAATTGAAATCAAATTGAAAAATTTTAAATGCCTTTCTATTTATCTACATATTTTACATTTAACCCATGAAAATATTACTTTTTTTTTCTGCTACACAATCTACTTTGAAAGCTTATATATTCTGTACAAATAACAATTAAGGCAATTTCAATCAATTTAAAACATTAGCTCTCAAGATAATTTTTTCTTAACTAACATAGCTAATAAAAAACCATAAATTTTGTCTCTTTTAATAGCTTGATTAAATTAATATTGCATGACAAAATTTAGTTAAAAGGTATCTACTTACCATTGAGAAAACACAAGAAAAAATTTATGAACAAGAGTAGCAGCTGCAGCATTAGGATATAACTGGCAGGTTCTCGCAACAAGCATAGCCCATGACACACCACCCAAATAACCCAGTACATTTGAATAAACACCATGTTCTGTTAATGAAACAAAATTACACAAATAAATGAAAATTCAATGCCATAACAGTTTAGTAAATTACAGTCAAACCTCGTTAACACAAAATCTACAAGTATGCGAAAATGTTTCGGGTTAACCAAATTTTGTGCAAACCGATTTCCATGTCTGCCGGATTTTTAGTTAACAGACAAAAAGTTATTCTATGAAACTCAAAAAATGTAGAAACCAAAGTACATTAATAAAAAAATGCATACACTAGCATATATACACTGTTGCAATAAAAAACATGCACCCAGAAGAAATTGAGCTACACTCACGAAACTTGGCAGCCATGTAGTGTATAAGGAGATAAGAAGATGATTAAAATTTAAGAATGAAAGATAATTTTATTAAGCAGTTACAGCATGCAAAAGGTTACAAATCAGTATGTAGTAAAGCCATCTCTGGCAGCTATGCAAGCCGAAACACGAATTACACAAACCTAACGCCAATTACAACAAATACCAATACAACATAATGTCGGTTTCAACAAAGTACTCTCTCAGTCCTGAAATAATTCTATTACAAAGAACAAAATTTGCAGTCAATTGAAGTGTGTTATAATGGGATTTTATTGCATTAAAGCTAAGCAAATTGTTAAGAAACTAAGTTTTATCCTTTCTCATTTTAACTTTTGGACTGCCGAAAAATTCAGATTGCATGAGGTAAATTTGCAATGAGAATTTCATTGAAGATACTCACTTTTAGCCCAGAGCTTTATACAACGTAGTGCTAATCGAAAGCTTTCACGATTTGGTACCAAATGCAGTATTTCATCAGTAACACGGCAACCTAAAAGCAATTCAACAAGTAAAAAAATGAATTCCTTCTAAATTTATACAAAAAGTTTTTTTTTTTTAAATAAGCTCTTAGATACTTAGCATGTCGTCTTTATAAATTCTAGCATGCAAACACTAAAGAGCATAAGTAGAAAATAAATGCAGCTTTTAAGATCATACGAATATACACAGGCATTAAACAGACAGAATCTGATTTTTTGAAGGAAATAGGGCAATTTTCAATTTTTTGTGGGACAGGTTTTTCAAGTTTAAATTTTTGAACAAGTAAATTTTGGAAAAGTAACTTTTCCGAAAGGAATATTTCAAATTGCTCTTAACACTAAGATAGACTTTTTTTTTGCCTGCATGTTTTATAATATTCTTTCATACAAAGCTCATTAAAAAAAAAAAAAAAAAAAACTATTTTTTCAACTAAAAAGCTTTTGCAAAAATAACCATTTTAATCTTTTATGTGCAAATAGATTCCTCGCATTGACCAGCGAGGAGATTTTTAATTAGTCCCTTTTGTCAACGAAAAAGGTAAATGATCGGTATCTATGAAACAATTTTTTATTCAATAGTCTCCAGAATTTTTTATGGTGGCTATATATACATATATAGAACAAAGAATATACTGTTTGTGAGTATGTTCTTTATAAAAATCGAGTTTCATTTGGAACTCGACCAAATTAGGCAGGGAGGAACTTGGGCATCAGAGAAAGAATGTTTTCATTTGAGGGCCCGAAAATGGCACTAAATGGCTCTTTTTACTTGAAATAATTATCTGATCAGTTTGAATTTAGCGCCAAAAGCCCTTGAAAATTATCCCTAAAATTGAATTTATTCCTTCAAATTTCCAGAAAAAAAAAAAAACAAGGCTGTAAAATCACTGGGAAAAAAATTTATAAGCATTATTAAGCATAATGGAATAGAAATTCATAAAATTATCGTTTGTACGATCTCATTTTAAATTATCGTGAATAAAACCATTCAGAAGGTTGCTACTTTTTCTTCTGGACTGTGACATAACTAAATTTTATTTTTGAGATAAAAATTTCCCCTGTCTATTATTATTTGGCAACTATTCTTCATCCTTTTTTATTTTTTTGTCGTCGCAGCAGAAGATAATCAAGGATTTTACTTGGATTTACGGATCAGTTTAATTTATTTGGGAATTTTTGATCAACCGTTTTCTTTCTTTAAGAATGATTATTTTGACAGGAAATTTTTCAATATTTTTTTTTTCTAACTGAAGCCTAGATGTTGAACATGTGTCACTCAACACAACTTTTATTTTCAAGGTAAACCAAGCAAAACCATGCAACGCAGCTATTTTAAATAAAATAATTAAAAAAAAAGAGGACATTCTAGAAAACAGCTTTCAAAAGTAAATTAAATAAACAAGCATCTGCAAAGACCGACATGGAGCAATGTAATTAATATATTTATGATTTAAAATTCCTAAATTTAATACAATTATATAAATACTACACTAAATAACAAGTCAAATGTTTACCGTTCAGGCTTCTCACACATTTTGGATCCAAATTCTTTAAGAGAGAAACATCTCTTAAATCTTGGTTCTCTGGAATGTCTTTCAAAGCTAGTCTAGCAAATAACATGTCAAGCTGGCATGGGGCAAAACACATACAAAATTAATGTCATAATAACAAACTATACAATGATATTTCTACTTGAGCAGGTTAACAAACAAATAAATAATAAGAATAACTCTTCATCGCATTATATGATTATATCATTTTTACAAATCATACTTTTAAGAGGATTTAGACATTTTTAGGGGATCTACTTTAAAATTCAAATAAAATAAGTTTTGTGAAGTACCATATTTTTCGGCTTATAATCTGCAGGTGGAAAAATGGGGGTGGAGGCGGGGAGAAGTATTGAAATATTACTCAGTGATGTACAATCTGCTGTCTATTATGTAATCTATTACATGCCAATCAATGTAATTAAAACTTATGCTAAATTTCTGCAGACTTTATAGGGCCTCATATATGTTACAGTAAATGTGATAAATTGGTGAATGTATATAATTACTAGTGATTATACACAATCGCCAATAAACATGGTAAATGTGATCAATTATTCAATATTTATCACATTCACCAGTTCATTTATAAAATCCCCGACTTGTGATGGGGAATTTAATAAATTTGAATAATTATGTACAGAAACAAGGGTTTAGTTGTATAAAAATAATATTTTCAACACTAAAAATTACTTTTGGCATTAAAACAAGGTTTGATATTTATTAAAGCTTACAAAAATATTTTAAGAACAAAACTGGTTTTGCTTTGCTTTACTTTAATTAAATGTCTTAGAACAAACAAATTAGATGATGTACCATAAATAATGTAATTGGAAGCGTAAGGGAAGGAGGGAGAGGTTCACTCCAGATTACACCTTTCTGGGGAGAGGGGATGAAATCCAAAATAGTCCAAGTTTATTTAAAAAAAAAAAAAAAATTAATTTGAATTCTGAAATTTTGAATTCAAATTATGTTTTTCACAATCACGACAGGACCCTACTCATTGGACTTATTGCTACCAGAAACGACTCCTGTCCCCCCAAGCCTGCCCTTCCTTCTGGGGGTTACGTGTATATTTGGGTATGCGAGTGCAGGCGCACGTGTGTGCATGTGTAGGCTTGTGTGTGTGCGTAGACCTGTGTGTATGCACTTAGGCGTGTGTGTATGTGTGTGGAATGTGTATGTGCATAACAAAGCGCGTGTGTGAGCGTGCGTGTATGTAGGACATGGACTCCACCGACCAGGAAAAGCGGCTACTGGGGGACAGTCGTGCCTGTAGAGGCCGGTGGTGCTGCAGAGGCCCCTGGTCCAAGCTGAAAAAGGAACCGGAACGCCAAGGACCGTCAAATGAGAACAATAAGCAATCGTGATTGCTCAAAAAAACATTGCAATTCTGATATAATCTGAAATAGCTTATTTTAAAGAAAATTGATTACAGGGGCAATTTTATAAAATGCGTTGATAATTTTACTGCTGGTCTTTTAATGTAAATTTTCGATTCACCACAAAAATTGAAATTTATTTCTGACAATTGTATGACCTTAATGTTTGCCTTAACTTTTTTGTTTTGAGTGTTCTGACTGCGGGTGGGGTGTACAACAAATTGCCGCCCCAAATGACATTATCACCATTAAACCAAGTAAAAGTGTTCAAATTTACTGTTTTTTTTTATCTCTCGACAATCGCCAAATGGTAATGGGGAATGTAATAAATTTTCTGAATAAGGTCTTAATTCCAAAGAAGGGAAAAGTTTTTCAACTTTTCTAAAAATGCATAATTAATTAGAAAAATGTTGCGATGACTTAAAACATACAGTAATATTTCAAAATAAATAAATGTGTAAAAGTAACTCTTTTACTTAATTTTCATTAGATATTTTATAATACACACTTTTTTGCACATAATATATATTGTAAATTATGAAACTGCTTTGGTAATATTACTAAGGTGTACCTTTTTTAAGGGCCCATTTAATATTCTGTTTTTGCCACCATGGCCTACTGATAAATGTGCTTCATAAATTAATGTAAACATTTCTTTAAAATACACATAAAACCTAACATTGTAGCTTCCTTATTTACGGGATAGATGAGTTTTTAAACATTGACAAAACTGCCATTATGTCACATCTTTTTAGTCTATGATAACCTTCTGAATTTTTTCCACTAATTTTGTTTTTTACTATAATTCACCTTTATTAACGAATCCTCTTAGTTTTCTTTCGTCAACAAAGACCTGTGTACTTTTTTTTCTAAGTTTATGACAGTAACTAAAACTTGAAATTGAAACGCTGAAGCATAAAGTCCATTATTAGAAACTCCATAAAAGCGAGAAAGCCCACATCTTGAAAAAACGGTCTTGCCAGTATATCAGAAATGCTGTAGAACCTCATTAATCTATACAAATAGGGGGGTTGTATGAATTAATGAAAGTACGGTTTAAAAAAAATAACGTAAAAACTGAGCCAAACTACAGTAAGCAGTAAAAATTGTGTTTTGAATTCAAGAGAATAAAACAAAAAACTGGAGAGAAATTTTTTAAAATGTATACCAAAAAAAAAACAAAGTACGGCATACAAAGATTTATTATTACGCTTAATTTATTTTATTTATATAGTATGCATTTAAATAGATGTTGGGATTTATCAAAATCTAGTTTAATAGGGTTTGGATTAGTGAGGTTTTACTGTATTGAATTGAAATTAAAATCCTACTAACATGGTCAATTAAATGCACAGATGGAGACAAGTGCATCTAAAAAAAAAAAAAAAAAAAAAAAAAAAAAACCATATCACGTAGAGATACTATAAAAAAAAGCCAAGAGGCTGAGCAAACTGAAAAAATTTTGGCAAAGTATAGACTTTTATAACATTCTCCATTACGAGTCGGGAATCGTATAAATTAACCGGTAAATATGATAAATAGGGTAAATATTCAATAATTATCACATTTACCAATTTAAGTGAGGATTGTAGAAAACCACCGGATTTATCACATTTACCGTAACATCTATATAAGATGTCATATTTGGATAATAGGAAAACAAGGGCAAATAATTTATGTGCTAAAAAACTTGTTTTACAACGCTCTTTGAATTGCTACTTATTCAGATTTTTTTTATCATTGCACTAATGTATGGTTTCCTGGTAAGGGATACTGTTTTGTAAGAAAAGATGTTTGCAATATTTACAATAAAAGTAAATACTGCAGAATGCAGAAAAAGCAGTTTTTACAACTCTTCAATAATAATTCTTTCATGTTCAAATGAAATAAAAAAATACATAAAAATAAGATACTGTCCAACCACGGATTGCATGGAATTTTCAAACGTCCAGATAAGACGAATCTATGTGAATAAGGGGGAAAAGTAAAAATTTGATGCACGTATTCCGCTCATTTGAATGAGACTCTGCTTCTGCAAAAGTTGACATCGGTAAAAAATAATAGATTCGTCCATTTCCGGCTGTAAAACGGATGTTTGTCTTTCCATACAATCCGTGGTCCGACTATAGCAATAATTTCAGAAAAAAAGTTTCAAGAAGCATTTTTAGATTAGTTAAGAAAACATTGGGATGAGGTTTGAACACTAAAAACCCACCCATTAAATACGGTCCTGATTTGAACTGCTTAGACTTGACCAACTAAATTAAGTAAATTTTAAAAACTTTACACATAAGTATGCATTTGAATAAGAAAGCAATAATGATTTAGTAAGAATTCTAATGCCGCATCTACTTACCTCAATTCCATCAAATGTCATCTTGATTACAGGAACATAAGCTTCTTCAACAGTCTAAAATTAAAAGACAGCATTCATGTTTAACAAAGCATATCATAATGCATTGCACAAATTATCTATTGAGCATTTATCTGAGTAAGACAGGGGTCTGGCCAGAGCAAATTTGGGTCCGTTAACGGACCCTTCACAAAAATCCGATCAACCAAAACGGACCTTTCACAAAAATCCGATCAACCAAAACGGACCTTTCGCAAAAATCCGATCAACCAAAACGGACCCTTCACAAAATTCTGGTAAACAAGAACGGATCTTTCACAAATTGTTTATTGAAAGAGCAAATCTCAAATTAAAATAATACAGCATATTTAAAGTTAAATTAGAGGAATCAACTTATACAAAATCAGCTAATTTTGCAAAAGGAAAAAAAAAAAGAGATAATAATAATCGGCACTCTTGTGATGCTCCTGCAAGCCATAAATAATTACTACGGCCAAATAAATATAATGCCTGTTGTTGGTTTCTTTGAAAGAAATTAACAGCTGAAAGTCAGTTTGGTTTATAATTTTGCTTGTTTGTTTTAAGCAGCGGTGTTGTTGTAAACTTCTTTGGAAAAGCGTCAACATTCTCTGAATAGGCGTAGTAAGCACTTTTCTCCCCACTCATGATTTAATCATCAATAATATACAGCGAAATGAATTTAGAACTGCAAAGGATAGTATGGGTGGGGACGGATGTGATCGCTTCAGATAGGGTTACAAAATTCAAACTTATAGCCACTTAAGTGTCTGGTGGTGCGATGTTAAACTGTTATTTTGGGAGAAAGTTATATGGGTTTGGTTTTTCGATACTAAAAAGGATAATTAACTTTAAATAAGCTTTTATTTACCGTTATTTTTTTTCTATAGATGTCTACATTTTGAAAAACGCAATCTTTTTACATCCGATATGAGAATCATATTTTATTCTTTTTTTTCAAGCTAACTTCGCTTTAATAAGGATGCAAATAAATGAAAAGTCTTTATTTTTGTAACAAAGCTTATTTCAAGTTTTTAAAGGGGAATTCCATTTTCTTTTATGAGTCAATAATTAAAATGCTGAATCGATGGTTTATTTTTTATTTTATTTATTTATTTATTTATTTTTGCTTCAACTGTGTCCAGATATTAATGATATGTTTATCATAAGACTCTAAAATGCAATTCAAAAGTAATTTTATCAAAAATATTTATTTTACAAGCCGTTTTTATACTTTTGATTCCTTCACTTTGAGGATTGCAATCTCTTTGCATCCGCTGTGGAAATCTGATTTTTCGAATTTTCGATGTTTAGTACGCTTAGTTAAGAGGTAAACAAATAAAATATTTTTTTATTTTTGTGAAAATCACGGAGTTTATAAGGTTTGAACGAAACTCTGTGCTCTTAAACAGTGTCTTGGGTTAAAAAGTTAAATGCTGAACCCTAGCCAAATTTTTTTTCTTACAGTTATTTTAAATACTATAGAAAAAACATTTCTAGTATAATTTAACATGATGTAGAATGGTAGATAAATATTGATACTTGAGGGGTGCCCATCTCCCAGAGAGCGATGCCTCCCCCCTCTCTTCTACTAGAACACTCAAGAATGATATTCTCAACAGAAAAGAGAGAAAACACTCAACTTTAAGTGTCAATGATGCAGTTTCCATCATCTCAAGAGTCTAAACTTTCGTTTTTACAAGAAAAATTTTTTTTTTTTAATTATTTGATTTTTCACAAAAATAATTGATTTTTCACAAAAATAATTGATTTTTCACAAAATTATTTTATTTTTCACAAAAAACGGACCCTGTGAAAAATCCTGGACAGACCCCTGTAAGATATTTAAATTAAATGAAATTTAGTTTTTCAAGTATAAAATCTAAAAATCCAAAGGACTCAAGTTTCATTTCAAATTACTTTAAAAAGTATTTACTTAATATTTTTCAAATATAATAATTAGATAAAACAAAATTAAATATTCAGTACATTGTCCAGAATACCATAATCTTTTTTAAAGTTATTAAACAATTAGAGCTCTCGTAAATAACTTTTCTTACTTTCTTCCCCCCCCCCTTTTTTTTCGTAAAACATACTTTCCAACCTCCGAAGGAATAAAAACAGGAGATTCCACTAGAGGTACATAGGTGATTCACCAGCAACATATCCTCACAACAGAATTATTATATTACTAGAAAGTCGCCCATCAAGGTATGACGGGTGAAAATTGCTTCTACATTTGAACGAAGCCATTGCCTGTTTGGTGATATTTCGATAGTTGAAATTGTAAAACTCCAATGGATTAACGCTAAATTCCAGTAGGTAGCGTTCATTGTTGACCACTTTTTCGTTTCTTCATTCCCCTGAAATGACAGTCTTACCAGTAAAACAGTTAAGATACCAGATCAAGTTCAGCCTTCTCACAATAAAGCCTTTCCCTGCATGTTAAACATTACCAAAACATTATCAAATTATCATGCCGTGGCATGAGTTTCATTGTTGAAACATGCAGGTTACTCGATCATCGACTATTATGTGTAAGAGAATAAACAAACTAAAATAGAACAACCAAAATGTATATAATTGATGCTCGGATAGCTGATAAACATTAGACTGAAGCCAAGCGCATATTTTTGATCTACAATTTATGAACTTTAAATTTTTCATACAACAATTAATTTTAAATGGAAATTAAACGTACACCACACACACGCACACGCCCGGGAGCTTGCGCACAAACATAAAAAATTTATTTTGTGTTTTGAAGTTTCCACTTCCGATGGCATCCCATGACTGACAATTTTTTTTTAACACTAAGGGGCTCCGCCCCCGCCTTGCTGGCACTCGCCAACCCCCTAAGATTGCTTCGCAATCTTGTTTGATTCGCAAAGTTTTAAATCGTCTATTGGAAAGAATCAGATTAAAAAACGCATTACGAGTTCTGTTTCGAACAAAATGAAAATCTTCCTCTCCCTCCCATAGAAAATAGAATTCAAGTGAAGAGCTCATTATTCGAATACAGTTTCACTCCCACCCGAAGAAAAAAGAACTTGATATAAATATATGCACAACCCAGACATTAAAAAAAAAAGTGCTTTGAAGACCACCCCTTTCCCGGTTCCAAAACGACTTTGTACCAACTTGCACAGCTATAGTAGTACGGTGCAAATAGAGCAAAAAAAGGCCTAACCTCAACATCTAAAGTAAAAGTTTCCCTCCAACTCCAAATTGTTCTATACAGTCCACATATTGTTTGGTAAAAAGTTACACCGTTTTCAGCGTCGGGTTTTTGGGGGAGAGGGGGATAAACGTAAATTAGTAGTTTTTATGTTTTTCGGAAATATTTAGGAAACTACGGTGTTTAGAGCGAAAAGTGCAATGTACGAAAAAATCTACAATAAATTACGAACAAAATGGTCTTCAGCATTACTTTGTTAAGTGAACGATTCCAGAGTTACGGACAGTAAAAATAAAAAAAGAAATTCTTTTTTTTTTAAAATTTTTCGGAAAAAATATTTATTACTAGCTTTTACCCGCGGCTTCACTCACGTTGATGTAGTTTTTTTCAATCAATTCACGTTAATGGTCAACACAGGGAGAGGTTAAATAGTATGTCCCTTTAGAGTGAGAACATCAAACCTTTAAAATCCTCCCACGGAAAGAAATCAACTGTTTCTTAACAACGTAAACAATCCTGACAGTAAAAAAATCCAAATCCATTATTTATCGGAAAAAGGACCACAGTGCCATACATTCGCCAGAGACTAGCCAAGTTTATAAACTGCGTAAAATGTTTGCTTAATCTACATTCATAAGATATGAATTTTAATTCCGAACAGAAGATGCTACAAAGAAAATGTTATGCATGTATTTGGCCTTTTCTGGTAAAAAATAAATATTTTTTCGACGGTAACTGAGGAGTAGGGGGACAGACTCTATTGAATAATTTTCTTTATTTAGTTACAAGATTGTTGTATATAGCAAAAATACCCGGCTTTGCATGGGTGTGTAATAATTGTGAGAAACGGTGTAGTTACTTTCGTTCGTTTTCTTCTGTAACTGAACTTGCTGATTAAAAATCGAGCTTTTTCCTTACTCATAAAAGTAAAATGGCAATAAATACGAAAGACCAAATAGCACTCTTTTAGAAACGAAAAAACGTAATTTAAGAATATACAAATCTTTCTCTCAACTATTAGGAAAATTTGCATATCCGGAATGTGACATTTACCTTGCATCTTTGCCCAAATGGAACAACAGTTTCACCCACAAAACGGAAAAATTAGAAACAAATTCCCTGATACTTCCAGAAATTTCAACCAATTTGTGATATTCCCTGACCATTTTAGCTAATTTTCATTTTCCCTGACAATTTCAGGTTTTCCATGTTTTCCAGGTGCATGGCAACCCTGAGTATGGTAAAATAACAGGCATAAGTGAAAAGTAAAATTGCAAAAATGACGACTTTGCAAACTTACCCGCAAATCTTTCACTTCTGGTTGTTCTCTTAATAATTCAACAAAGGAAGAAAAAAAATCTGTTCTTTCCACATGTCTTGGTGCTACACATAGCGTATCAATATCAGCACCTAGGCAAAGTTTAATTGGTAAAAAAAATGTTTCATGAACAGCAGTGCGAAAAACATATGAACTTAAAAAATGACCCACCTTTTGTATGTACACCCAATCTATATGATCCAAATGTGTAAATTTTTCCACCAACATTTTTAGCAACATTTGGAGGCATGTTCTAAAAATATGTTTTGAATAATAAATTTACTTAAAATTCATTTAAAAAATGAAAAATTTACAGAATAAAATATTACATTACCTTTTTTAAGCTAATATCTTTGATCCATATCTTAACAAGTTCATTGATTTTGCTTAGTACTTCCATCCTTCAATAGAGAAAATATATCAACAACCATTGCAACTAACATTTGTGAAGGATTATGACATAATTCACTTAAAAAAAAAGATTCTTTCTATTCTTAACCATGATGTTTCAAAATTAAATTCCTGAGCTAATTATGAACAGACATGCTACAACTTCTCCAAGAACTAAAGCTGAAGTTCAATTGCTAAAAATTAGAAGATGCACATCAAAGATTCAGTTAAGATCTATCGGATACAGGAGCGCCTTGTTATCAGGGGTCTGTCCAGGATTTTTCACAGGGTCTGTTTTCGTGAAAAATCAAATTGTGCGGAAAATCAATTTTGCAGATTTTTTTTCCGTAAAAACAGAATTTCAAAATTTTGAGATGGCGCAAACTGCATCATTGAAACTTTCAATAGGGAATTTTCCTCTTTTCTGTTGATTGTATCATTCTTGAGGGTTTTTATAGTATTTGGTGGGGTGGGGGGGGGGAGGTACACACTGTTAAAATAAGGTTATATACTACTGAAATAAGAGAAATAAACAGCAAAAAAAAAAAAAAAAACTAGCACATTCCTTAATAAACATAAAAATCTAGGTTACATTTTGAGAAAATCATATTTTTTTTTTCTTTTAAATCACTTTTGAGCATTGATTCTGCTTTAAAAGCAATCATAGGCAGGGTTGGCAAGGTTTGGTAAAAATCCTGGTGTGTGCAAAACCCTTGTGTCGAAAACTATATTTTTAGAGAAATTGTATTTTGTGAGAAAACATCAAAAACAGAATAAAATGTATCGAAGTAATTTTTTATATTGAACATTTATTCAATGTGAACATTCAACTTATTGATGTAGCTGATTTTAATCTAATAACATAGAAGTTGAATTTTGGATTTAAATTTCAATTTGTATGCATGAGTTTATTTCATCTTTTTTTTTGATAATAGTAATCAAATTTCCCTTTGTTTATGCATGTGTGCAAATGAAAGCGGGGTTGGAAAAGTTTTTACCGTCCTGTTCAATAACCTTGCATCCAAAGCTATTTTTTGAGAAACTATATTTTGTGAGAAAAAATCATAAAGAGAACAATATAGCTCAAAATTATTATTATTTTTTTTTTTTTTTTGACTGTTTAATATATTTATTCAAAGTGAACATTTAAGTATAAATACATTTGTTCTTATTTTTAACACGCTTTTATTAGCTTCACTTGTATGTTTGTGAGTAACTCTCCTTTGGACTAAGAGCTAGTGGCTTATTACTGTTAGTACATTTTTCGTAGCCGAGAGGTCTAAGGCACAGGTCTACACTGACATCCACCTTTGGGAATCATTAGGCATGCGTTCCAATCCCGTCTACACAAAAATTAAAGTCTAGGTAGTGTTTTGAATTTCCTTTCACAACTCTACCAACTGTTACATAAGGAATGTAATAGAAATTAACAACTGTTTAAAATGAATACAGTGGAAAACGTTTAACATGAAGCTGAAAGTACCGAAATTTTTTTTTCATTTTAAACGAATTTCGTGTTAAAAGATTTATATTTAAGTGCGCAGTATGCAGTCCGGATCGCTATTCCAGTTTGCGTAAACCGATTTTTCATGTTAAGCGTTTTCGTGTTAAACGTATTTCACTGTAGTTTGGAGGGAAAATATTATTAAATACTCATTTATTTAACCTCATTAAAATCTATATTAATGCATTACAAATATTGCAGTAAATACAAATCAATTAGATTACACCCCTTTAGCTTTTGGACAGTTTAAGACTAAAAACCACCTATGGTGTAATAAACCAGTTTTGCACAGTCCAAAACCTAACCCTGATCATAGGGTTGGATCTTAGGCACTCAACTTCAAAAAATGTTTTCTTCTCTAATCATCATTAACTCCAATGCAATACAACAATTTGGGGTATTCTACGTAAAATTGTCAGTTTATCCCTACATGACGCCTTATTAGAGACGTATCGAGTAGCACTTTCGCCGAGTAGCCAAGTACTCGACCTTTCACTACTCGGTCGAGTTACCAAGTACCAATTACGTTTTAAGAAGAACCACCGACACACAGGTGATGAATTTTGAACTTACTGGAATAGTAGTATAGACCTCCTTGTCCATATAATAGTTTTTAAAACTAAATTCCTGCTGAAATTCAATTACGCATTATATAAACAATTTTGTTTGTGTCAAAAATTTTACAAAAAAATTATTTTTAAAATTAAAAATTAATAAAATAAAAGGTATGATTAATCAAGTTGGAATTAAAACAAATTACAGTAAAATCCCTCTAATGCGGACACTAACAGAACAATTTTTTTTGTCCGCAACAGAGAGGTGTTCGCAGGATAGGGGTTTAATAATGTTATTTGCATTGGAACTGGGGAATTAAAAATTGTCAGCATAAGAGGGGTGTCCGTTAGGAGGGGTTTCACTGTATACCAATCAATTACAGCTTTAGTCTGCCAAACATAAATAATTTTTTTAATACAACAAATGTGCAGGAACATTTCAGACCATGTGTTTCTGCCCCCCCCCCCCCCCCCGTTACAAGGAACGTTTTTTTCAGTGCATAACATGTGAGCTAAAGAATGTAAAGACATTCTACAAAAAAATCCGACTTTTGTCGGATGCCTTTAAATCCACGAGCTCCCATTTTGTGCATTGTAAAAGGAATTCCTTGTAATGCCAAAACATGTGTCTGCAATGTTCCTGCACTGTACTTTTAATGTTGTTTTATTTCCTTTTATTTTTTAAACAAAGATATTTTTATATTTTTTCTACCTAATTTTTGTTTGTAGCAAAAATTCATTTTTAATATAAAAATTCCATATTTTCTATACTTACCTTTTTTGCATAATTTTTAAAAAATAAGTTTTATTAACTTTGGGGACATTAAAATAAAGAGTTATTCCATTAAAGCATTACAAACGTCATTATTCTCAAAATTTAAATTTGACTTATAAATTTTAATTGTAAATGATTGCAGAATATAATACTTGCTCTTTCTTTTTCATAAATTTTACTCTGCCTTGGAGAATATTCAATTTTTTGCAACTACTCGGTATTGGCCGAGTATCTGATCAGAATTTGGCCGAGTACCGAGTACTCGGCAAATTGGCCAAGTACAGAGTAGTTACCGAGTACTCGGTACGTCTCTACGCCTTATATATATTTTATTCCTGCTTAACAAATTACAAACTTTTAAGTGATATCTCAAGCAGAAAATTCCTTTTTATTCTTTAAAATTATTACTTTTTATTGAAACATATGAACTGTCACGTGTGAGATAAAGGGTTTACTTTTTTGTGGAATGGCCCATCTATGTTGTATGTTTCTGTACATATAATATATATATATATATATATATTCTCATGGAGGAAAAAAACTTCAAAAGCTTTTTCGAAAATATTTTGAGCTACCGCAGATTAGCTGTATACTACTGCAGTTATTAGCCAAGGGTCGGCCAATCTATAATTTACCTATGAGACAATTCTTCATCAGATTCAAAAAGGTTATACTGGTGAAGAACATCTTCCAGTTCTTTAGACTTCCGAAGATCTTCTTCCCTAGGCATTGCTGTACTAATTGGAGAAGTAACCCCTAGCATTTTTGTAGCAGTAGCACTTTGATTGGTATTATTAACTACAGTTCCACCCATCTTTGAAATTGGGAACAAAGTGCTAGAAATAAATAAGAATAACATTACTATGTAATAATCAAGGGAAAAACACATTACTTTTTTAAATCAAAGTTGACAACGAAAATGCCTTTAAATTAATAAAATAACTCAATAAATAACATGAAGTTCTCGAATTAAAGGAGCCAACTTTCCTGTAGGTCAGAGTCCAACTGTAAACCCTCCTTTCTTTACTCCAGAGCCACATATATTAAGATAAATCTTGCAAAAGGTAACACTTTTCATCCTAAGCATTCTTCCTAGTGCTATACATTAATACAGCATAGCTAGATAATATGGACGCACACACCATGCACGGATACATTTGCTGCAAATATGTACTTCAAAATTTCAAATTAATATCAATACAAAATAATGGTTACCTTAAAAATCTATACATGCAATGAAATTAATCTCTTGCTTTCATGGATAGATGATTGAAATCACAATAAGCATTGTAAAACTGAAAAATTTACCTAACTATTGTTTTTTTTTATTATTCCTTGCAGATAGTTTTGAGTTGTGTGTGAAGATACTTGATAGTTTTACTTTATTATGACAGTATGTACTATGTACATTTCGTACTGTAAATGAAAGACATTGCTGGGAGAGAAGAATAAGCGTGTGTCAAAAGAATTATTTTTCAAACCGCAGCAAGTGCCATCGCTTTATTTTTTCATCTTAATTCAGAAAGTGCTTCAGATAGTTGGAGTTGGATAATCGGAGCTCTGCTGTACTGTGTAAATGTATATTGGCATAGTATAATTACATAATTAAAGAAAGCAGTAGAAAAATAAACATTTTTTAACCCTTAATAGGGGAGGTGCAGTCTCACAGACTGCTCAAAAGTCATCCAATCAGCCTTATTTCATTTTCAGTCTGATCAGGGGTCTGTCCAGGGTTTTTCACAAAGTCCGTTTTTTGCGAAAAATAAAATAATTTTGTGAAAAATCAAATAATTAAAAACAATTTTTTTTTCTTGTAAAAACAAAAGTTTAGACTCTTGATATGGTGGAAACTGCATCATTGACTTAAAGTTGAGTGTTTTCTCTCTTTTCTGTTGAGAATATCATTCTTGAGTGTTTTTCTAGTATTTGAAGAGAGGGGGGGAGGCATCGCTCCCTGGGAGATGGGCACCCCTCAAGTATCAATATTTATCTACCATTCTACATCATGTTAAATTATACTAGAAATGTTTTTTGTATAGTATTTAAAATAACTGTAAGAAAAAAATTAGGCAGGGGTTCAGCATTTAACTTTTTAACCCAAGACACTGCTTAAGAGCACAGAGTTTCGTTCAAACCTTATAAACTCCGTGATTTTCACAAAAATAAAAAAATATTTTATTTGTTTATCTCTTAACTAAGCCTACTAAACATCGAAAATTCGAAAAATCAGATTTCCACAGCGGATGCAAAGAGATTGCAATCTTCAAAGTATAAAAACGGCTTGCAGAATAAATATTTTTGATAAAATTACTTTTGAATTGCATTTTAGAGTCCTATGATAAACATATCATTAATATCTGGACACAGTTGAAGCAAAAATAAATAAATAAAATAAAAAATAAACCATCGATTCAGCATTTTAATTATTGACTCATAAAAGAAAATGGAATTCCCCTTTAAAAGCTTGAAATAAGCTTTGTTACAAAAATAAAGAGACTTTTCATTTATTTGCATCCTAACAAAGCGAAGTTAGCTTGAAAAAAAGAATCAAATATGATTCTCATATTGGATGTAAAAAGATTGCGTTTTTCAAAATGTAGACATCTATAGAAAAAAATAACGGTAAATAAAAGTTTATTTAAAGTTAATTATAATTTTTAGCATCGAAAAACCAACCCCTCATAACTTTCTCCCAAAATAACAGTTTAACATTGCACCACCAGACACTAAGTGGCGATAAGTTTACATTTTTTAACCCTAGAAAAGTTTACATTTTTTAACCCTATCTGAAGCGATCACATCCGCCCCACCCATACTATACTTTGCAGTTCTTTATTCATTTCGCTGTATATTATTGATGATTAAATCATGAGTGGGGAGAAAAGTGCTTACTATGCCTATTCAGAGAATGTTGATGCTTTTCCAAAGAAGTTTACAACAATACTGCTGCATAAAACAAACAAGCAAAATTATAAACCAAACTGACTTTCAGCTGTTAATTTCTTTCAAAGAAACCAACAACAGGCATTATATTTATTTGGCTGTAGTAATTATTTATGGCTTGCGGGAGCATCACAAGAGTGCTGATTTTTTTTTTCCTTTCCTTTTGCAAAATTAGCTGATTTTGTATAAGTTGATTCCTCTAATTTAACTTGAAATATGCTGTATTATTTTAATTTGAGATTTGCTCTTTCAATAAACAATTTGTGAAAGATCCGTTTTTGTTTTACCAGAATTTTGTGAAGGGTCCGTTTTTTTGATCGGATTTTTGTGAAGGGTCCGTTAACGGACCCAAATTTGCTCTGGCCAGACCCCTGCTGATTGAAGGGCTTTTCACCCAATAGCTTTTTGTTTTGTGACCTTGAACACCCCACTTGCTTCTCAGTATCTTTAGGCAAGTGCATCTGGTTTAAATTTCACTGCATTCTTTGGACGCGGTCTGTGAGACCGCACCTCCCCTTCAGTGTTACAACTTTCGGCACTAGCCGACATCGCTCTTAGCGTTAAAACCGCAAATATAGGTTCATTTATCTTATCCGCATTATGCGGAAGAGATGCAAAATATTCTAGATGAGGTTGAGAGTTGTTTAAAATGTTCACAAAAAGATGTTCTAGAGACAATGAACGCTGAATTATTCCTCAAAAACTAATAGTTAAAGGGCTGTCAAAATGTTTCCGTACATGATATAATCAACTTTCTGGTACTAAAATGTTCTGTATATATTCAAGAACAAAGAAATCATTTTCTCGAACAATCTTAAGACTAGCAAAATTTCCTCGGTAATTTCCATTCAGAATTCAAAAATAAATTTTTCGACCATGCTAATAAAAGTTCAAAGAACATCTAGGAGAAATTACAGGAATGTATCTTGATTCCACGATTTTAAAAAACTTTCTAAATAGAGCGGTCTCTGAGACCTCTCGTCCTTTGTTACATCCTACTTTTTCACCTCCCCTGTAACGAGTTTAATTATCTCCTTACTGAGTGAATTCATTTTATGAATAAGTGCAAAATAAGATAATCTGCCTTTCGTTAGCAGTGGAAAAAATATGTAGAATCATTTCTTTAAACGCATGTACCAACCCACATTCATAGTCACAACATTTTCTCGAAATACGCAACACTGCAGGAAACGATGTAAATAAAGCAATTATGATTTTATCAACTTTCTAATCATTTGCGATAGGCCTTAAGGTGTACATAAAAGAAAAAAAAAGCACCACAACAATACACCGTCTTAAGTTTCAATACATCGTGTTACAAAGAGGAAATGAAAAAGAAAAAATGTAAACAAACAACGAACTTCATATTTTAAGTTCAATTCATGCATGAAGTATAATGAACATTCACGCCTCAGTTTCTAATTTTCAGTCTTTTTTAATCGATAAATAGGAACGTTTGTTTCTGCGCAAGTAAATATTTACAATAAAATTATTTTAATTACGGTTGCTTACCTAGACATATCCATGTAAAAAAATAGAGTACTTAATAAATAATCATAATTAACTGTAGAGAATTTATATAATGCAGCTTTGACATTGATTTTTTATTCCATTCGCTAACACAAAACGCCAATAGTGATTCTGCAGTCTCATATTGGTTTAAAAAGTTCAGAAAATTTCACAGACAAATATTTTACACATAACAATGAAATGAACATGGCGGTTGAGAAGAATGTTTTTTGAGTCATGACCGCTATTGATGCCATTTTGTTTTGCTTAACTTGAAGTTCAATGAACTATTTTCGCTGTAAATTAAAATTATATATATTTTTGCTTTCTACGACACAAGAAAGCTATGATACATTTCATTTTTGTTCTTATTTCAATATAAGCAATAACAATGTAAAAAAAATGAAGTTCTGTTTTTATACCACTCCAGCTAAATCACATTGCTCAGTGTGTGCATACCATAGAAGGAAGAAGAACTCTGCGATTCTGACGTTTTTTTATTTCTTTTTATTGGATGATGTCATATTTGTGACTCATCTGGTAAAGAGAAATTATAATAAACTTCAATGATGTTTTCTTATGCTCAATACAAAGTACAATAATTGCGGAAGTAAAGAAAATTGTTGTTTGATGACATAATCTTATGTATTCTCAAGCGAACGAGAAAAATATATCCGATCGTTTATCCGTAGCTGATATTTTATCATCTATGGCTAATGGCGCAGATGAATCCCCCGCTTCAGTAGCAGTAAGTTTGACAAGTTGAATTTAAAACTGTTGAAAGTAGAAAAATTTGAATTCCATGAAATCTTAAATTAATCATTGCACTTTGTTACTACCACTTATCAAAAACAAAATAATATGCATATGTCTTATTTCATGATTTATCTTTTTTGTGCCAGTCTTCGTACATCTTTATTGACAAAATATTTTTTTTAAAGTAAACAGTAGAGACATCTACACTCTGTGATTAACGGAAAACATTGAACGTAAAACACCTATGTAACATTGGTAATCCTATCGTGTTCCGGAATACCAGTATTGAGTTGCAAAGAGTCCTTGTGTTCTTCAATTGTGAATGTCTCTTAAATGTTCTTAGTGTGGTTTTCGTAAATGGGATTATTTGTGTCCATTAACAGCCCAAAATTATTTGTATTGACTTCTACAAACTTCCACAAATGCGCTTAGTTTCAAGAAAGGTTTATGCTGCTACAAGACAAGTTTAATTTATGATCAACTGATAGAGCAGGGGTCTGGCCAGAGGATATTTGGGTCCGTTAACGGACCCTTCACAAAAATCCGATCAATCAAAACGGACCTTTCACAAAATTCCGATCAAACAAAACGGACCTTTCACAAAATCCCGATCAAACAAAACGGACCCTTCACAAAATTCTGATAAACAAGATCGGATCTGTCAAATTGTTTATTGAAAGAGCAAATCTGAAAGCAAAATAACGCATATTTCTGTGTATAAACCGATAATTTTTGGAACCTTTTTTTTAAGTCAAATTAGAGGGATCAGCTTATACAAAATCGGCTAATTTTGAAAAAAAAATCGGCACTCTTGGAATGCTCCTGCAAGCGATAAATAATGGTTACTGCCAAATAAATATAATGGTTGTTTGTTTTATCACAGCTAATTAGCAGCGGTGTTTTTGTAAACTTTTCTGAAAAGGCATTGGTAAGTACTTTTCTCCGCTCATGATTTAATAAGCAATATAATATATATCTGCGAAATGAACTTAGAACTGCAAAGGGATAGTAAGGGTGAGGAAAAAATATGATCCCTTCAGATAGTGTTACCAACTTCAAAATTATCACCCCTTAGCGTCTGGCTTTGAACCTTTATAATGACTTGATTAGAAAATATTCTCATCATTTTGCCAGCTTGTCAATATTTGCGTTTTTTACGGTGGTGCGGTGAGATGTTTAATTGTTATTTTGGGAGAAAATTATATGGGTTTTGATTTTTCGATGCTAACAAGGATGATTAACTTTAAATAAACTCCTTTAATTACCGTTTTTTTTTCTTTAGATGTCTACATTTGAAAAATGCAATCTTTTAACATCCGATATGAGAATCACATTTTGTTCTTTTTTCAAGCTAACTTCGCTTTACTAGGATTCAAATAAATGAAAAGTCTCTTATTTCTGTTAGAACTCTCATTTCAAGTTTTTAAAGCAAAATTCCATTTCTGTTAATGAGTCAAAACTTAAATGCTAAATAGATGGTTTATTTTATTTTATTTTTTGGGTCAACTGTGTCCACAGATATTAATGATATGTTTATTATAGGACTCTAAAATTGCAATTTTAAAATAATTTTATCAAAAATATTTCTTTTACAAGCTGTTTTTATACTTTTGATGCCTTCAGACTTTGAGAATTGCGATCTCTTTGCATCCGCTATGGGAATCCGATTTTTCGAATTTTTAATGATTATTACGCTTTGTTAAGAGGTTAAACAATTGAAATATCTTTTTATTTTTGTTAAAATCACGGAATTTAGAAGTTTTAAAACCAAATTCTGTGCTTTTTAAGAGTGTCTTGGGTCAAAAAGTTGAATGCTGAACCCTATTCTGAATTTTATTTTATTCATTTATATTTTTGTTACAATTATTTTAAGTGCTGTACAGAAATATATCTAGTATAATTTAACATAATGTAGAATGGTAGATAAATATTGATACTTGAAAGAGCGATGCTTTCCCCCCCCCCCCCCCCCCCCCGCCAAATATCAGAAAAAAAATCCAGAATGATTTCTCGACGTAGAAGAGGAAAACATTCAACTTTAAGTTTAATTGATGCTGTTTGTGCCATCTCTAAATTCTAAAATTTGTTTTAACAAAAAAAAATTTTTTTTTTTTGCGAAATTTTTTGATTTTTCACAAAATTAATTCATTTTTCACAAAATTATTTGATTTTTCACAAAAAACGGACCCTGTGAAAAATCCTGGACAGACCCCTGTAGAGCTCCATAACTGCGTTAGCGACAGTGGCACAGTCATGGAAAGCAGGCTGAAAGGAGGCCATGTCAGCGTAGTCAGAAACTAGAGGCCCGTTCTTTGAGCGGACTCGGCACGTAGTAGTATAAATTTGGTAAGTTTTTTGTGGGGAAAAGGGCAAGATGTCCAAACTGACGAGGTGCCAGCCTTGGCGGGAAGGGTTTTGGAGTTAAAACTGCACCCAGAACAAAAACACATTTTTCTCACACAAATAAAGAGGAAGTAGTATTTAAATGTTTCCAAAAGGCATAGGTTATGAAGAATATAGCTTACTGCTTACTAAACGGGTAGCAATCACAGGTTACTTTCCATTTCTTAAACATACTGATAATTATTTTGTGATGAGCACCCCTACTGGCCTAAGAGAGTTAAAATGATCATGGTCACCTTTTTAAGGGAAATCAGGTATTATGTCTGCTTTTCCTAAGACTTGAGTGTTTCCTGTTGAGATTCCTTTTTTTTTCCCAACTTTGAAGCTTGCATTTGACAAATTGACCCTACTTTTTTCTTGATTTTGACCTTCATGTATTTTGTAAGATTTTTAAATAGCTATTTAAACAACTCTTACATAGGAGGACAAGCATTAAATAAATGCTTGTCCTCTAAAAATTAGACATTCTTTCCACGGATTTGGAACTTCTATATAGCAGTTTCGTAAGACCGATTAAATGAATGAGTGCCGTCCGAAGAGCATTGGCCTCAGGCTCCTAGATATGAGAGGGTATCATTTAGTGATATTTTCTGCTTCTTTCACTTTATGACACCCATAGATTTTAGATAGTCATTGTAATTATGAAATTATTGAAGTGAGGAAATTTTTGGTACTTTTCATCTAAACTCCCACCACAGTTGTTAGCATGATTTTTGCGACTTTGAAAGAAGATCAATAAATGTTCATCTACTGTGTCATGAAATGAGCTGACCAATCTCTTGCTAGATGGAGAAGGTTGGGGCTCCTGAAAATATTTGTCCCAGGCTCTGTCAACTCCCAGGATTGCGCTGAATGACAGTACAGTTATTGTATTAAAAGATGATTATTAAAAATGCTTATTCAATGATGATTATTCATTGATGTATTAAAAGAGCATGTTTTAAATAATTTTGGGGGGGGGGGAGGAATGTGAAATGTACATGAGGTTAAAATGCAGATTGTGCTTTACCCCCCATTTCCTTCGTTTTACAGTCATTTTGATATTATACAAATTATTGATTATTTTATGCAATATCTACTGAGAAATGTAACTGCTTGGTTAAATGTATTGAATAACATTTTAACATCCGATATAAATGTAAAGAAAGCAACAATTTTCAATTTTAAAAACCTCTGCCAGAAAATGTTTTGTGTTTTGATGATGTTGAGGATGATTCGGCGATATTCTAAGTGGACTGTAAGTTTTGTTTTCAGTGAAGACTAATTGCTTTTAGAAAAAAGACTTTATAAACTATTTACACATATTTACAACATGATTCCAGTAATCATTTTCAGCTAACCAATATAGCTGTTCAAGTTTTAGGAATGAATACCCTGTTGTAAAAGAAAGCTATGCTCCGTTGCTGGAGCTCTACAAAAGCACAACCATATTCGAGTAAGTCGGCGAACAAGCTAAAACCAAAACAGTGCTAGGCGCACATGCTGCGTTGAGTTGTTCTTCGGAGGCTCACAGAAGATTTCTAGAGTCCGTTAAACAATCAAGGTTTGTCTTTAGCATAATGACGCAACATACCGGCCCCCGTTGAGAGGTCTCAACATGCAGTGAGATTACAATCTGGACTAAATATATAAACTAAAATAAATTCAAGTATTCAAAATAATATAAGACAGAAATAGAAAATAAGAAAATTTGAAATGTCCATGAATACTAATTATTCATTCCCTTCTATGGGAAGAGGGCAAATTTTTGATATGGCTCTTGTTACTGCACCTGATGGTGTTTTAATTTCTAGCACTCTAACCTTTCCATCAGAACCAGCAATGATCTTAAGGATTCGACCTAGAGACCATTTACAAGGGGGTAAATTTTCATCTTTAATGATTACCATGGTTCCTTCTTTAAGATTTTTCTTTTCAACGAACCATTTATTTCTTTGCTGAAGATGGTTAAGATAATCATGCTGCCATCTTTTCCATAGATTTTGTGACATTTTAGTGATTTTTTGCCAACTAGACAGCTTGTTATTACTAATACTACTGATATCTGGTTCCACTATTGACGTTATTGGACGACCTATCAAGAAATGAGCTGGCGTTAAGACTTCAATTTCGTTAGGGTCCGACGACAAAGGTAGCGAAGGGCGAGAGTTTAAAATGCCTTCTATTTGGACAATCAAGGTCCGAAATTCCTCTAAAGTTAATGGGGAACTACCTGCTGATCTTTTGAGGTGGTGTTTAAAAGATTTCACCCCAGCCTCCCATAATCCACCAAAATTGGGTGAGCGGGGAGGGATGAATTTCCAATTAATAGCCTCAGCAGCCAAATAATTACTTAAAGTGTTGTCAGAATTTTTTACTAAGGCATGCAATTTTTTCAGCTCAGTATTTGCACCAACAAAAGTAGTGCCATTATCCGTTAGAATTGTAGAACTTTTACCTCTGCGAGCGAAGAATTTTTTAAGGGTAGCAATGAATGATTCTGATTTTAAATCAGTTACTATATCTAAATGTATTGCCTTGGTTGCGAGGCAGACAAATAATGCTACCAAAATTTTATTGAGAGTCACTTTTCTTTGATTTTTGTATTTAATGGAAAAAGGACCACAAAAATCAATTCCACACTCCTTAAAAGGGGGACTAGGATTGACTCTTTCTGAGGGTAAATTTCCCATTATTTGATCGATTCCTCTAGGTTTATTTCTAAAACAGACTTAACACTTATGAACAATTTTACGAGCTAGTGATCTTCCATTAATTATCCAATAATTTTGCCGGACATGAAGCAATAAAGCTTGTGGTCCAACATGAAAAAACTTCTTGTGAAAATATTCCAAGATAATTTCACTCAATTTGTGATCGTGGGGCAATACAATTGGGTGTTTTTTCTCATAGCTAAGATTAAAATGGTCCAAGCGACCTCCTACTCGAAGTACACCTTCTGAATCTAAAAAAGGGTTCAAATACTTTAATTTACTCTTTCCTGAAAGACAACTCTGGTTTTTCAGATTTTGGATATCTTCAGCAAAACAAATAAATTGTACCTGTTTAACCAAATAGGTTTCACTACTCCTTAGCTCTATTGCTGTCAGTGGTCCTGACCTTCTGCTATTTGAATTGCGACAGTTATAAACAAATCTAAAAATAAAACTGAAAACTCTAATTAGTTTCATAAAATTATTGCTTATAGAAAAAAGATCATTTTTAAAGTCATTAGGTGTTGGTGAAACAGATAACTTTGTAATTCCACACAGGCTGGTAGTTTCTTTAGTGGAAGTATCGGTAGAAATGTCCTTCATTTCTTCCAATATTATTCCCTGGTCCTCTGATGATAGATGAGGGCTTGCTGGTTCAGGAAGACTATTAGGACGAGAGAGAAAGTCCGGGCCATACCACCAAAGGGAATTGTCCACCAAGTCTGTAGCATCTAAGCCGCGCGATATTAAATCACTGGGATTATCTCCAGACGCAATGTGGTGCCAATGAAAGTTCTGAGTATGGTGCTGAATTTTAGCCACCCGATTGCTCACAAATGTCTTTAGTTTCCATGGCGGGGTTTCGATCCATGCTAAGGCTATTTTAGAATCAGTATATAAATAGACACTGTCAATGTCCAGTTTTAAAGATTCCAAAACTTTGACGACTAACTTGCTTAATAGCAGGCATGCTGAAAGCTCTAGTCTAGGTATAGTTAAGGTTTTCAAAGCAGCTACTTGAGATTTGCTACTTATTAAGTGGCAAGACGTTTGGGAATGAGATGAAGATTGGAGGTAGACAGTGGCTCCAAAGGCAATAGATGAGGCATCTGCAAATCCATGCAACGCTATAAATTTTGCACACGGGGTCAAAATGTAACGACTAATGGTCAAACTTTCTAAAGATTTCAAAGAGTTTGTAAAACGTATCCAGGAATTCACGATAAAATCTGGAACCCGGGTCGTTCCAGTCTAATTTTAGTTTCCAAAGTTCTTGCATGCAGGTTTTGGCTCTTGTGATCACGGGTTCAATTAGACCAAGGGGATCGAAGAGTCGTGCAATGTCTGAGAGTATAGTCCTTTTAGTTAATTTGTCTTGGTGTTCAATTTTTACCTTGAAAGTGAAGACATCCGGAGTGGGTTTCCAAGTCACTCCTAATGCTTTAGTTTCATTCTCTAAGAAAGAATGATTTTCCGAAGATCCATTATTGACACAGTCAAGTAATTTGGAATCATTTGCTTTCCACTTATGAAGGTGCATTCCAGCAGACTCCAAAAGTTCTATTAGTTGGCATTGAAGTTCTTGTGCAGCTTCAAGACTGTCTTCTCCACTTAAAACATCCACGTAACAATCATTCTTAAGGACTTCAGATGCTTTGCTAAATTTTTCTATTTCTTCTTCAGCCAGCTGTTTCAAAGTTCTTATTGCTAAGAACGGTGCGCACGATGTGCCGTAAGTAATGGTGTTTAACTCAAAGGTGTCTACCGGGTCTTTAGAATCGGATTTCCATAAAATTCTCAATAATTTTCTTTGTTCTGGATTTATCAATATTTGTCTGTACATCTTTTCAATGTCAGCGAGAAACACGAACCTATGTTTTCTAAAACAAATCATTATTTCGTAAAGGTCTTCCTTAACTTGTCCTTTAAAAAGAATATCATTCAATGATTTACCATTTGTTGAAGAGCCTGAAGCCTTAAATACTACATGGAGCTTGGTTGTAGGGTTTTCAGAACGGTAAACTCCATGATGTGGAAGATAGTAACAACCTGCATCTTCTTTGTTTACCTTGATTTTTGTCATGTGACCAAGAGTTTCGTACTCATCAATAAACTTACAATAAAGTTCTCACATAAGGGGAGTTTTTTTCCAGACGATTCCACAACTGCTGCAATCTTTTCTCAGCAATTGATTTTGAATCCCCTAAAACTGTCGGATCTTCTTTTAGCGGCATAGTAACTACGAATCTTCCTGTGTTCTCTCTGTGATATGTTTCTAAAAAATGATTTTCGCATTTTTTTCCTTCATCACTGAGAGGAATAAATTCGTCCTCAACACTTTCCATTTTCCTAAATTTTTGAAGATTTTCTTCTAATACATCAGTTTGTTTTGTTAGACCGCAAAATGTCTGCAAACCTTGATTCCCTAGTGATCCGGAAACTATGTATCCGAAGATGGTGTTTTGAAATATTAAGTTAGAAACCTTTTGTTTCTCAAATTTTAGGATTTCGAAAAAAAGTTCAGCTCCAATAAGCACGTCTATTTTAGCAGATTTTCCAAAGTTAGGATCGGCTAGTTCTATATCTTTTGGTATTTTTAAATTCTTTGTATCCAGATCATTTGAAGGTACCCAAGTTGTTATTTTTGGAACAATGTAGAATTCAATTGTTCTACTAAAAGAATTATCTTTATTTGAGATCCGTATTTGCATTTTGGATTTTATACTAGAAACGGTTCCGTTGATCCCCGAAACTAATACTTTATCCTTCTTCCCTGATAAAGACTGAGCTAACCTATTCGTGGCCAGACTTAATTGACTTCCACAATCTAATATTCCACGAACTGGTATTCTGAACTGGTATTCTAACGCCTTTTAAATCTTCCACATAAATAACAGAAGTTGCTAGCAGCACCTTATTTGAAATATGTCCTGATTGAGAAATCTCGCTGCATAACGATTGCGAAATTTCTTTCAGACGACATACGTCATTCCTAGTGCCTGGATCCTTTGAAGCGGAAGGAATATCCTTTTTTATTTATCAGGCTATTGCTGTCGCTATTTAGACGACGATTCCTAATTGGCGCCAAGGACTCCTCTCGATGAAGCAAGCTATGATGTTTTTTCGAACAGATGGAACAAAGGAATGTTGATGGGCACTGCACAATTTTATGTTTAGTACTCAAACAATTCAGACAAAGATTAAGTTTTTTTGCTGTTAAATATCTATCATATCTTTCTAATTTTAAGAATTTATCACACTTGAAAATAGAATGATTAGGTGATTGACAAACACTACAACTTGTATTTCTTTCACCGGCATTATTCTTTACCACCAAGTTCTTAACTTTTTGGTTCTTTTCGTATGTTAAATTCTTAGGTTTTACTGATGCATTGCTATGTAAATTTTCTAGAACTAAACATCGTTTTTGCAAAAAGGCTATAAATTATTTCCAAGCGGGTAATTCCGTGGAGGTCAATGATAGTTCAAACTGCTTTCTCGTTTCCTTATCTAATTTTTTGAGAATGATATTGATTAACATTACTTCAGAAAATTTATTAAGCTCCAAACCTATAGTTTTGAGAGCCGGAATGTGCTTAAGACATACGTCAACTACCGATCTTAGGCTTTTTGCTGGATCTTGATTTGACATTTCCGTTAATAATATTTCATTCATGTGAGTTTTACAATGAATCTTTTGTTTTCAAATTGATCTTCTAAAGCCTTAAAGAGTGATGCATAAGAATCATCTTAGTAACTACCTCTAATGCACTATGACATAAAGTCGATTTCAAATAATATAGTTTCTGCGTGTCATTTAAGCTATCATTAGAATCGATTAATGTGAGAAACTTCTCCTTGAATGTGTACCACTCCTGATAACTTCCAGAAAGTTTTGGCAATGGCAATGGCAATTTAAAATTAACATTAGAACTAAATATTTTGGAATTATTCAAATCATTTTGATTTTCAGTTGGATTACTACTAGTGTTAGAAAGTAAGAATTTTCTCAGTCTTACCTCTGAGTTTTCAGCGAGTTCTTCAATTTCTGTGAAGACGACTAGGTCCTTTTCTAAGTCTGATTCATCAATAACCACTTCAAAATATTTTAATTTTAATTCATCCAAACTCGAAATGAGCTTGTGTACATTATCCAATTTAACTTGATATTCCAAGGAATCCTTTGTCTTTCCATCCTCAAGGAATGTAGCAATTCTTGTTATTTGTCCTTTGTAAGCACCTCTTTGGCGATTAAGAGTCACTAATTGTTCTTTACTCTGACGAGTAACTACACTATCTTTATCCGTCATGATTAGTAACAAATTTCTTCAACTATTAATAGCTTCAATGAAAATTCAGGTTCAATTTACCTGCGACTGACGTGACTAATGATTCGGCGATATTCTAAGTGGACTGTAAGTTTTGTTTTCAGTGAAGACTAATTGCTTTTAGAAAAAAGACTTTATAAACTATTTACACATATTTACAACATGATTCCAGTAATCATTTCCAGCTAACCAATATAGCTGTTCAAGTTTTAGGGACAAATACCCTGTTGTAAAAGAAAGCTATGCTCCGTTGCTGGAGCTCTACAAAAACACAACCATATTCGAGCAAGTCGGCGAACAAGCTAAAACCAAAACAGTGCTAGGCGCGCATGCTGTGTTGAGTTGTTCTTCGGAGGCTCGCAGAAGATTTCTAGAGTGCGTTAAACAATCAAGGCTTGTCTGTAGCGTAATGACGCAACAGAGGATATGATCAATGATAATTCAAATGATGAAAATTATAGTTTTAAATTAATAACAGAGAATTAATTTTAATATCAAAGAAATTTATTTCAGTGTTCTACCATTGAGGGCTTGACATGTGGAATACCAACTCGTACCACCCCAACACTAACTCCTACAACATTAAAGAATATTGAGGAATCATTCATGGAATTGCATTCGATCCCTCCTGCACCCCTTGAACATCAGCACCAAGCTGGTTTTGCTCCCCCAGTTGTCTCCTTTCCTGGAATACCAAAACAAGAGGAAAACCATTGGGTCGATGATTGCATGCATTCTTCAGATCGATCTCTTGACTCGCCATGCCCTGCCTCTGAAGCATCGACTACAAGTTCCCGAACATCAAAGGGTGGTAGGAATGGAGGACGACGTCCTATGAGGGATGAAAAAGTAAGTTACATGTGTACTAATTCACATATTATATCAGAGGTGCCCCCCCCCCCCCCAAGAGCAAGCGCACTCCACCTAACTATTCCCACAACCCCCGAAAAGCAAGAGACCTCCCCCAAAGTGAAAAATACCTTTCAACCCCCCTAAAATTTTCAATGCCCCCCCCCCCCAAGGAGGCACCCCTGATTTTATGCACCGAAAATTGCTTAACTTCTACCTTTATTTATAGCATTCCATGCTATGTAAAATAAATAACCCTTCAAGCAAAGAGGAAGCTGTCATTAATGACTTTGCTCCTTTACTTTTACTCATTGTCTTGAAGTGATTAGCATTCTGTTATTACAATTTCAAGAAAGAATTTTTGTTCTTTAATTTAATGCTGAAAAAATCTTAAAAGTTATCACTTGGCATTTTTAATGTAATTGCTGAAATTGAATTTTGACTTAAATATGTTTTTTTTGTCATGGTATTATTCGCTGTTACTTCAGATTAAACGAAGGGTGTTTTTTTTCAGCCGTTAAAACCATATACATATTAATTTTAAAATTAATAATTGCTTTTGCATTTCAATGTTGTTTGTTACTAAAGTATTCTAAGATTTTTTTTTAAACAACTAATGAAATCATTTGAAATTGAGTTGTGTACATAAGTAGATATTTTTATTATTTTTTAATAGTTAAAATGCTATATTCATTCTTTAAAGCCTAAGTTCTTGATTAGAGAATAGCTCAATATGACTGGTTGTTGAAAGATTTCAATTTGTTTTACATAAATATGTCTATTCTGCTATGTGCAGGTAAAGGGCAGAAACTGAACATTTTTCATTTTCTTTTAAATTTTTTTCATCTATGGTACGTTTACCTTTATTGTACATGTACATACTCACTTATTTGGTTTCTGCTGAAAAAGAAGGGTGAAAAAAACGTGGAATTCCAAAATTATCCTATTGTTAGTACTTTGTCCACCACACATTTCTTCAAATACCTCGAAAATTAATTCCTGCAGGTACTGCCGTTTACCTGCACATGGCAGTAGTATTTACATTAGTAAAACAACATTACTTCCATACTTTACCTATCACTTGTTTGTTATTCTTACAGCAACAATTATACTGTTTGAAAATTCAGTTCAAGATTATTTCCATTTAAATTTCTTAGTTTAATCATGATTAGATAAGGCTTTAAGAGTGGTTTTAATAATTTCTTAGAATTCTTATGTTAACTGGTTCCTGGACATAAAATATTTGTTTCAGATTTCCTACAATACAGTGAAACCTTCCTCAACGGACACTCCCGAATAACGGACATTTTGCAAGTCCCAGTCCCTCAAAATAGGCCATTCCATGTAATTCACTCTAAATAACAGACAGTTATTTCACAAAAAATTTCCCTTGCGATTGTAGCACTCAGGGTTGGTAAAAAATACCGGTTTTTTCAAAAAAAAAAAAAAACCCCAAAAAAAAAAACGGTTTTTTGGTTTAAACCAGGTTTTTTTGGTTTAAATCAGGTTTTTTTTTGCTTTAAATACTGTTTGCAAGAAAAACAATTAATTTTCGGAAGGTAATTAAGGTTCCATGTAATTAACAGTTATTCAATAGTCACATTATACCTAATTTCTTGATTAATGAGAGAGATTAGAACAAAATCTTGTAACTAAATTAAATAATTAAAATAGCTTTCTGCGGGGAAATATTGATTGAAATGTTTGACTTGATTAACATATTAGTATGCATGTATATATAGACCTTTTATGATATGAAATACTGGCTTCATTTTTGATTTCATCAAATGAAAGCCAGATTAGGTCTTTTTTTCTACCAGAATTAGACATTCTTTTTAAAACAATATGAGTAAGTAACTTTGGTACACTGCACAGGTTAGCTAAGGCAAAGCAAATACCAAAATCCCAATTCCAATGAACAAAAGGGGGGGAAAAACTATGAATTATCTGCACCCAATAGTCATAAAGCAGCATAGGTGTATAGCCAATCAAAATCTTTTGAGCACACAGAATCCAAAAAAAAAAAAAAAAACACCAATGGAAAGTAGTTTATATGTGAAGATTTATATATTTCTCAATCAATTTTTACACATACACTTGAATTTTGTTCTGGGAATTTAAAAATTTGTCTTTTCATCTTCCTACATTATTATATAAGGAACTATTATGTATCATAATATGAAGTATAAACTCTTTTTTTTAATTTGATTCAAAAAATAATATTTGTGTTCACCTGCAGAACAAATCTCAATTTTTAGGTGCAAACAATTAAGTTAGACTGTCGATTGCCTTACAAGTCGAAGTAAAAATTCCAGGAAAGTGCAAATAAATGGGCAAAAATGTCACACCCCTGCAACAGGAGTGAGCAATATAATGAATTGCATCTACAATAAAAGATTCAATCCTTAGTAAATCTTAACTAATCATGCAAATTAAGCATAATGATAGAAGTTGACTGAAATATGCTTTATGGCACATATATGAAATAAAAAATATATTAATTTTTTTTTTTTTTTTTTATTAAAGCTTGTGATACATTTTGAAGAAGCAACTTTGCAATTTTAGTATTTATCTCTGCAACTTAGCTAGGAACTTAGCATAAATAGAATTTTAAATTTTTCAATATTTTTTTTGGAAATCAATGTAAACCTGTAAAATGGATTTTTTTTGGCTCTTTTTTTTAAAAACCATTTTTAAAAAAAACCACATGGTTTTTTTAAAGAAACCCAATTGGTTTAAACCATGATTAAAACCATGGTTTAAACCAACGTGATTTAAACCAAACAACCCTGGTTTCACTTCCGGTTTTTTTTTTCTTTTCACAGAATATCTTAGTAACTGCTTGCCTTACAAAGCTTTTCATCCTCCGCAACTGATATTCCCCCCCCCCCCGTCATTTCCTTATCACTGTTTATTGGAATTAAAAGGGTGGTAATGGGCAGAAGCAGCGATTGGGGCTTAAAAGCGGACACTTCCCAATAACGGACAAAACTTCTGGTCCCATGACTGTCCGCTATTTGGAGGTTTCACTATTTCTCTCGGTAATTTACTATACAATTTTTACCAAAAAAAAAGCATCTTTTCAAAATATTTCTTTAATAAACAGCTTAAACTATTTTGAACACTGCATTTTATTTAAAATGCAATGCTTTTCAGGTAGGGCAAAGAAAGGAAACCATTATCATTGGTAATGTAAATCAGGGAAAAGTCAGAAAACTTTTTTTTCCAGTTCCTGTCGCCACCCTGATTAATATTTTCAGTATTTTTTTAGGTGTCTTTGCAAGGGCATTCAGCGTTGCCAGGGATGGAAAATGGATAACAGCTGCCTGTTAGCCTTTCCATCTCATTGGTGGTCAGACAGCAACCTAATTTTATATCCGAGAAAGATATTTTGAATTTAGCTGGAGCGAATTGTTGTCAGATAAAGCATGGCTGTTACTGTGAAAACAATAAAGAAAGCTGTAAATCAAGAATATAATCTTGGAAATCAGACCCCAAGACAATCAGATGGTAATTGTAGAAGGTTTTTAAGCCAAGTATTGTCATTGTGTATTAGACAGTCACTGATGTTTGTAGACTAAAGATGTCTGAGAACTAGTTTGAGAATTATTCCTGTAGCAAAAATTGAGTCATACAGCATTATATTTGTAAAATAAAAATTAATGAAAATCTTGTGTAAATAAGGAGTACCCCTGAAAGAGGGGGAGGTGGGTCGTGGTACATGCACTCTTGAAATGTTAGGGAGGGTGAGTGGATTAATTTACAGGTTTTTTTTTAACTTGTGTAAAGTTAGGTGCACTTTAGGGGATGGGTGAGACAGATGACTTTCCTGTATAAATGAATACAATGAGAAACTCATGTATGAATGTACTTTTTAACTGTTACCCTGATCAGGATCTATTTGCTTCATTTATTTTAGCTCAGTCCTGAAGAAGAAGAAAGGAGGAGAATAAGAAGAGAAAGAAACAAATTAGCTGCAGCTCGTTGTCGTAGAAGAAGAATGGAGCTCACTAGTAATTTAATGAATGTAAGTTTTTTTTATTCATGCAAAATAATTTGATAGTTACTAAGACTATCTCAAAATAGACTTGCACAATGCTCTACACATCTAGATTGTGCTGCGTTCAAAATCTCATTTATCAGTTTTTTGTTTAAATTTAAAATGTTTTGTCATTTGTACTCGCTTAAATGGATATTGTGTCTGAATTTGGCTCTGCCCTTTTCCCTCTGGATATTAATTACTTCATCAAGATTAATTTCACATCTGGGTCCATGCCCCCTCTCCTGATCCTTGCTAAAACCAGTTTCAAAGGTAAATAAATGCACGTCGGTATGAGAGCAAAATGTAGCACAGTTCAGTTTTTAAAGTTTCTGCTTTGCTATGGCTCTTTTACAGTGTTTTTCAATTTTAAATTTAATTCTTCTCATCCTTTCTTCTTTTTCTGGGCTGAGCTAAAATAATATACACTCTGCAGTATGTGTTTTGTGGGTTAGAGCCAACAGCATTTACTGACACTCTCTTCAGTGTTTTTACAATTCTCGCCCTAAACCTTTCAACTGACTCTACCTTAGCCCTCGCCCCCAGAAGAACTTGCCTTATGTAAAATTAATATTTTTGTATCCTTCTGAAAGAGAAAGCAGGCATGAACCAATTAGAAAAGTTTAATGAATGTGTTTGGTAGAAAAAGACGTGATAAAGTGAAGCGGTGAGGGGCGACTGTATATGATGATTAAAAAGACTTAAAACATGAATAAAAGTAGAACAGTTAGTAATCCAATGTTGTGACGCACAAAAATTGCAAAATTATTGCAGACACGTGTTTCGGTGTTACAAGGAACACCTTTTTCAATGCTAAGAAGTGTGAGCTTCTGGATGAAAAGTCATCCGAGGAAAGCCAAGTCAACAGCAAGTTAACAGATGCTGCTTTGAGGAACAGGTGGAACTGAATACTGTCCCAGAATATCAGGGGATACCTCATTTCCGTACAGAGAAACCAGCTCCATCTCTACAGCTTCGGCTAAAGCTTCGGAACTCACTTCAGGAAGGAAAGCTATGGTGGCTTGGTCAACCTTATACCAGTTAGTATGAATAACACCGTGCAGTTTTGCTTTTCTTAGCCAGACTTGGGAAGATGTGGTATCACATCCACTAACTGCATGAAGGAAAAGTATGTATCTAAGAGTTATTCCATTTTTCCTCGGTTGAAAAAAAAAGTATAAAACTGAATACAAATTAACTGGACTTTGGCACTCTTCTGGAAAGAAATATTTTGAATGTTTGAAGCAAAAATGGCAAAAAAAAAAAAAGTAGATCCTCATCCTCTTCATCATTGATTACGATCTGTTGAGACGTACTTTATTCGATGGCGATTCAGTTTCTCTAGTTGTTTTTATCTTCTATGCCCTCAAGTCCAAACCTAGGGATCAACTTATCATTGAGGTGTCGTTTATTACACAGTTTGGAAAAGCGTTTCCTCAGGAGCCCTCTGATGTTGAGAAGTCAAATATAATCATAATCCGCTTGCGTGCAGTCATTCTGATGTATCCGAAGACAGTAAAAACGTCCCTGAGTCATTACAGTTCTTCAAAATAATTTAACATGAACATAATTCATTAAATTCACCGAAAAAGCACACAACTGAATTGTTAAATATGTTACAATTATGGATTAGTTCTCTCGGGCTCTCTTTTAGTTTCACTAGAACCAGTTCATTCATTACACATGTATGCTTTCAAACTAGGCAAAAATTTATGGATTCGCAAAACCATGGAATTTCTTCAATAGTACATAAAAATCTTTTGAATTCATCCCCTTTTTCATATCTCTTGTAAATAAAGGCGAGCATTTTTTGTGTAGAAATCGAGATCTGCTAAGTGAAAAAGTGGGAGAATTTTGGTTAATGTTTCTAGGTGCATCCCTATTTTCCACTTTCTGCTTGAATGACTTTTCAATAAGTATAAACATTTGACAATATTGCTCTTGAAGTGTATAGGGGGTACATTTTTCCTTCTAGGTTTCCCTCCGAAGCTTTGCATTTGCTATAATGAACCTGGACAATTTCATTTGCTTTTGCAAAAAGAATGAGTGAACTTTCATTTTCATTTATTCTTTGTTTCTCTGCTCGTCTGTGTTAGAATATTTAAATCTCATTACAAATTCGTCTGATACCAAAATTATTCTCCATTCAAAATAAAACCTGGTAGGTCATTTTCGTGTTGAAAAATGAAATGGAGCTTAAAATTAATCAATGTTAAAGGCATAGATACGAATGCTTGCATTATTTGCATAAGGCTGTCGATTATTGACCTATTTAAGTTTTCTATAATCGCCATGTTTTTCCAGCACACATATGTATATAAATAGGCATTAGAGTCTTATTATCTCATTCTTTGCCCCCTTTTTTTAGAATAGAATCTTCCATATTGTCCTGAAAAGTGTTTTGTCTCATTTCTGCAAAAATCAAACTTGCTGATCATTTGTTTGTTTTGCGATTGTAAAAGAACAATTGAATCTACAGACTTTGGTTTTGACTTAAATGAAAGCAAATTAAATCTATTATAACAGTATAGCCAGGTTTTTTTCAATTAAAGTGGGAATTCATGTCCATATTTGGTGTGGAATGTGATCAAAACATAATTTTTTCATTTTTCGCCAAAAATGGCCAGTTTTTGATGTACGATATCTTCTAAACTATTGGTCTTGCAGAACCCCACTTGAGCTTAAATTGTTCAAAATTTAATGTGCTTTAAAACTGGTATTCACATTTAGCATCAAAAGTTGGATAATTTAGGAGATTTCAAAAGGAGAATATGGTTTGAAATTTGTTTAACTATTATAAAAAATACAATATGGGTCTTGGTATAACTAATCAAAGAAATAATTTACTATGAGAGTTCAGACATTATTAATTGCAAATAACCAAGAAAAATTCTTGCAAATCAATTTCCTCACAATCATAGCTATCTACTATAAATAAAAAAGTAAAATTAAAATCAGGCATTATTAAATGAAGAAAGTATTTTGCAGTATCTACTAATGAATCATAAGTCTGATATATTAAAAACCTTTAAAAAATCAAAAGATCAATGCATATTTTGTTTTAAGATTTGAAAAAAAGTTAACAAATCATGCAATTATAATAATCAAATACTACTATATAACAAATATATTCTATAATTGTTGCCACTGAGTCATTATAAATAATTATAATGTATCAGTGGCAACAATTATAGAAGCAGGACAAGTTAGGTTTAAAGAAAATCATTGTTTTTTGTTGTAGACATTATTTCTCTTGGTTTAATGCATTTAGGAATACAATTTTGCTATCAAAGACAAAAAAAAAAAAAAAAAATCATTTTAATTAAAAGCCTCAGAATAACTTAAATGAAAATACTCTTTTAGCATATTTTAATAATGAGACAAATTTTAATAATGTCATAAAAATTAATGTTTATTGATTTTTCCACCATTCATACATGAGACTTCTTTTATTATGTTGGGATTTTAAAAAAGTTCTTTAAAAGGTGAAAAATTTGGCATTATTATTATTAGTAGTAGTAGTAAGATCGCAGAGTCAAAAGAATGTTTTCTGCTTTCAAAATTTTATACATTTTCTTTTCTTGCTCTGACTGCATATTTTTACACTATGCATCGTTTCAGTGGTACATATTCTATCTTACTAAACTGTAAAGTTATCAAGCCAATTAGGTAGTATATGAAGTTTCGGTTGAAACATGCTTTTTGGACTATTTTGAAATGCAATACTAAAAAATAATGATAATTAAAAAATTATAAAAGTGCTATTTGGATTTTTTCCCATGTAATTTTAGAAAAACTTAGTTGGTCTGTCTTGTGCACATTTATGTACCTAAAAGAAAAGCTGTATAGATTTAAAAAAGAAAATAAAAACTATTTAGCAAACTTGCATTACTTTAAAAAATATAAGTTTCTAAATTTATTAAATCTGTAATATATCTAAAAATCTTTGCTAGTTATTTTGCATTAATTAGATTTTACTCTTTGAAATAGTATGTAAAATTTATGAAAACCTTTAGGGGAAAAGAATGAAATTTTACAAAAAATCCATTTTTGAATTAAAAATGCACTTGGTTCAAACCAACGTGGTTTAAACCAAACAACCCTGGTTCTTAGAAAAAGAAAAAATGCATGTATATTTAGTCATGAGTCTACTTTCCTTGATTATTACATTTGTTTTGTGCCTTTAATACAAAAGTGTATCCACTTTATTGATTTGCTTTTTAATCTTTGCTTTAGGAAACAGATGGTCTTGAAGATAAACGACAAAGTCTTCAGAATGAAATACATATGCTCACATGCCAAAAGGAAGAACTTGAGTTTTTACTGGAAGCCCACAAAGCTACTTGTAAAATGAATCACAATTCTTCAAAAAACAAGTCAATGGACAATAAACCTCAGTTCTCTAAGTCAAAGTCTTATACTCGTCCAAACACTCTGTCCTTGTCTTCAAATTTCAATAATTCTGAAGGTGTTTCCCTCAGATCGTCTCCTGACGTGTCCAATCTCAATGGTTTGAATACATCCTTAAATACTCCTTCAGCTGGTCTCTACTTCAACATGATGGATGGCAATGGTTGTGTGACAAGCACAGCTAGTAGTGGCCTTTCTTGTGTGATATCTTCATGTGGTGGACAACAACGAAGCTCAAGCAGTGATTTGTCTAGTCCTGATTCAATTCCACCAAAGCTAGTATCTTTGTAACTCTTTCACCAGCTGCAAAACTGCTTAAATTTTATTGGACACACAGTTTCGTCTGAGTATTATTCATCAGTTTTAAAATTTTGCTCATACATTATTAGTACATTTTATTTAAACCCATTTGCTTAGTTTTAAATGTTATGTTTTTCCTCACAAAAAGTTCTTGACCTTTGAATCTTTTCAATATTGTAATATTTTAAAGGTGCCTATGTTTCAATATTTGACAAGAATCATTGCTGCATTTCTCTTTTTATACATGTTTCCAATAATAATTGTAAATTTTCAACTAAATGATTTTAATAAGGTTTGGATTTTTAAGAAACAATTTTTTTTAAAAAAGAAAAAGGGGGAATTATTTTTTATCATGTGCATAACTTTAACTCTTAAAAACATCTACATTATTGCAAATTTAAATTTTTGTTGGAAGAAAATGATGGCTATTGCTTTTTGAAATTTTCTATGTATTAATATTATACTAATATTTAATACTTTTCTATCATTTTTTACCCTTAATTATTTTTGAAAGATCAGCTTATCTTGTGATTGGACATTTTTGCCTGAGAGGTAAAAGCTATTTTTAGTGACTTTATATTTTAATTAATGACTTTTTGTCACTAAAATCTTATTGATCAAGTGTGGTATAGTTATTTTTGTAAAATTGGTTGTATTTTATATATAAGAATGAACATCACATACTTCTTTTTCAAAACATGATGAAATACAGGGTCTTTAATATAAAACTTCCAGCTTAAAATGGCGGTTAAAAAAAATAGTTAACAGTTTACAGAACTTCTTGACTTTTTTCTTTTTTTTTTCTGCCAAAGAAAAAAAAAGTTCTATCATTCCCAGTAGTTGGAATTTGCCTAGTATATAATATTGTCAAATGAATTAAGATTCAAAAATATGGTTGAAGGTTTTTAATGGTATCAGAAACATATTCAATACACATAAGCAAAATTTATTCAGTATTGCATCCACCATTTTCTGAGAGCTAGTTAAATCTCAATACTATGTTCTTTTTTCGCTTCCGCCAAATAATTGTTATAACCATAAACAGTAGCTTTGCAGTAGCCCTCCATTCGTTTATAAATGAGTAGAAACATTTTGAACCAATATCACATCCTTTTACGTTTAGCAATATTGCATATTGTGCCATTCACCTCTAAAGGTGAATTTTTATTTTTATTATTATTTTTTTTTTACTGAAAATGATTCCCTTAATTTTCATTAAACTTTTATCAAGTTTAAAAACATTTTGTTCAGAATTTTTTTCTTTTATAGACATTTCAAAGTGGAATTTCAATCTTAAAGACTATTTCTCTATCTTAAAAGGAACTGTTAAGTCTCTTTGTTTTATTAGGCTTGAGTTTCAAAGCTGTGTGTAATAAATTTAGCTTATGTGTGTTTGACTCCTTACAATTTTATGTAATGATTTATTCATGTTGTAACTTTCTATCTCTTTAAATACCTTTTTTAAACAAATGCATTGATTTCCAAATGAAGTATATGTTGAACCATTTCAAGCTTTGAAACGCAAAGCTTTAAAACTTTATTTGAGTGTTAATTATGCATTTTGTCATACAGTAAAATATCTTGTTGCAATAAATCCCAACACAGCAAAATAACCTTTTCAACGAAATAAATGTGCAGTCCCAATTTAACTGCCATTACATTACTTGAATTTGATCACTATAAAATTCCTGTTACAACAAACTAAACTTGCAGTCCTTTAAAGTTCATTGTAATGGGATTTCACTGTAAATAAATACGTAAGGACTTAATTTGTATGGGAGCTCAGCTTCTTCTGTACTTCTTTTTGATTTTATTGGAATTTTCTTATTGAGGGAATTCAGACTGTTTACGTATTAAAATAAGTTCTGAAGACTACATTGCGGTACTAGCACAAAACACATCTGCAGTCGAGCACAAACTGAGATATTGCTTTTTTAAGTTTTGCATCACCATGCATTTGATTCAGGTGCCACCTTTTTAGAATTAAAAAAAATATATATTTCTTGTTCGCAAGACCATAAAACACTGTATTTAGGTAAAATATGCTACAAAGAACCTGGGGACAATAATTCAATATTGTTAAAAGTGCAGATACGACTTTTGTGCTTAGTACAACAGTACAGCTCCCACATAGTTTTTGACTTTATCTAGGCAATCTTATATAAATTGTTAGAACTGTAGTGTATAAGATCCTCGACATAGTTCTTATGTCATTATTAAGGCTGCAATTCAACATGTCCTTTTTATTTTTCAAGCACAGTACTTCAAGTGCAGTAAATCCTAAAATTAGATTTCTTTAAAAATTTTAGTGAAATTTCATTTATTGTTTTTTAACATTTTACTTTCAAGCAATCTAAATCTAAGATTCATGATATTGTTATGAGGAATTTGTTTTTAATATGAAACTATTGTTAATTTCTTATCTTGTGCTTCAATTTTCTTTAAAATTTTGAACTGAACTGCATATGAACATACTCATAAAGAAGTATTATAATTTTATAAAACTCATAATAATAGGTGCTCAATCAGTTTGCTGCCTGCAACTACCTTCTTTAACTGAGAAAAATTGAAGTATATTTTGCTCTTAGAATAAGTAAATAATTTAAAGCTGATCTATTTCTATATCCATACATGGTATAATCAAATAGCAATAAATCAAATGTGTGATTACACTGGGTAACGTAGTAAGGGAAATTAATTTTTCCTTGTTTTTCAAACATTTGATCTAAGTATATTACTAAAATAATGTCATGCATAGAGTTAAAAATTATAGAGATTTTTAGAGTCAAATTTTTACCGGCCATTCTATTTTTCTTGATTGAATGTGCATAGTCTCTGAAACACAGTATATTGTATAGTATTCTTGCTAAAGTAAAAATATAATGGGCGAGCCTGTTTCTAAAGATAGCATTATTTTATTATTATATTTATATTCTCATATATATGTATACATGAAATGCCATTTTTTTCTGATTCAAAATACTAACCTTTAATTCTAGTTTTTAAGGCTGATTTTTTACACTACCACGGACATTTTTGTAAGTAGCAGACACAAGTGATATTAGAGGTATTTTTGTACATTTTAAAAGCTCAGGTGCTTCTTTTCATTTCATTTTATTTTTGAGATGTAGGCTAGTCATTTGCATTTGTATTGGATCTCTGACTATATTTTTCATTCAATAAAGTTCCAAAAGTTTAGTTAAAATTTTGACTGAAAAAGCAATGATTTACATATATAATTCATCACCCTCCGCATTTTTAAGAACAATTTGATTTAATATTGAATCAAGTATAGTGTGTTAAAAGTATATATAGTTACATAACATTTTATTATGTATGTATTATTCCTTAAATTTTGCATTTGTAAAGAAATTAAATATTACCTCAATGTTTAAGAAATTTTTCATTATACATGCAAATTATGTGTGTGTGGAAAAGAATAATGTAAATATTTTTTATTTTTAAATCGTTATTATTGATGTAGAACCTCTTTAAGGTGTCACAACTGATGACAAAATGGTGTTTAACAAGGGGGCCCATATGCAAAATTTTAAGGAGGGGCTCAGATATTTCCCCCTTAGTTTAGTAGGATAGTTCCCCCATAGAAACATTTCAGTACAGATTAGAGTTATTAAAATTTAACATGTGTAATAACTTATTCATTAATTACTGGAGAAGAAATGTTTTTACATTTTTGCAAAGGAAAAAGCACTGAAAGCAATGAGTTCTAATTTCAGGGGGGGGGGGCTTGACCCCCCCCCCTGAAGGCGCCTTTGTGTTTAACTTCACAGCATTATCCTGTGTTGCTGAAGTTATTCAAAAAAGAAAACATCAGATATTTGATATATTATACCAGTTTATTATTTTATTTTTGAATTATGTTCAATTCTTTAATATTTATGTATAAGTTCCTTGATGTGACTTCAACTATGCACTTGCCCTTTGAAAGAGAAAATTTCCATTTCATTGCAATATAATCATTTTGTTGATTTTGCCTCCTTTGATGTAAATCATCAGTATTTGTTGTTTTATTCAATACTTTCCTATGTTAGCAGTTGTAAGAATAAACGCTTATAAACAAGGCAGTGAGAAACAAACGGATGCAAGTGCCAAAATTTAAAAAAATTGGGATAACCTGTACAAATGGTTAGAGAAATTTTCCTCTGTTTCAGGGCTAGAGATAGAACTAATCTTCTTGGTATGTGTTACTATACAGTAGGATTTAGAAAAGAGTTTAATGAAAGCATACCTATGCTTTGAACTTCAAATGCATTTCTCTCAAAACTTCAAAAAGTCCATTTACATCCATTTACTTCTCACTACCGCAGATGAGACAGTGAGAAGCAAAGGGATATAAGTGCCAAAATTAAAAATTTGGAGATAACAAGTACAAATGGTAGGTGAACCTCTCCTCTATCTTGGAGCAACGGATAATAATAGTAGCCATGGTAGGTGCTACTATGCAGCATAATTTGGAAAAACTTCTCGATGTAAGCCTGTCTAGAACCATAACTTTAAATGTGATTTACTCAAAACTGAAAACGCCCACTTACATCCCTTTGCTTCTCGCTGCCTCAAATGTAAATTTCATTACTAAGGCTAATTTTTGTAATCAAAATTGCAAACTGATGTTAAATGTTTGAATCTTCATATTCAAAAGCAGAATCTTTGTGATGCAGACTACTGTTTAAAATATTTTAAATGATGTTTATTAATTACTTCTGTTTTATCTGAATAATCTAACTTTAAAACTTCATTGTATCCGATGAGTAGGTTAGATTAAATATTATTTGAAATTCCTATGCAGAGAAGAAATGCCTTATTTTGAATGCCATATTTATCCCAGTAGCACCAAATCTGTGATTTCTTATTGAGGTTCTAATGTGTATTTTTAACACCAAAAAACATTAAATATATTATATTTAAAAAATGCTTAATGAGATTTATAAAAAAAATGTATTTAGTCACTAGTTTTGTGTATTTTAAGTTTTAGTCTAGATTGTATTGCCTTTTGTTGATTTATTTAAAATTTCATTTATTTGTTATTTATATTCATAGGTTTTTTATTTGAAAGATATGTTCTTCATTACTGAAGTTAATTATCGCTAACTGCTTTTCTTTCATGCATTACTTGTGATAATCTCTGTTTTTGCTAAAGCGTTTTCTGATAGTTTATAAGTAAGAATGTATTTTGTCTTTAATAAAAGCGTTTATTGTGAAATCTTATGGTTTGTTAATTTTCAAAGTGTACATAAAACCCTTAGTTAAAGCTTTGATTTTGTGAAACTGTGTCCTGTTCTTCTACTGATAATTTGTTTCGACTCTTTTAAACTAACATAAATTCGTATTTAAGTCTTGTTTTCCAGTGATAGGAAAAAAGTGTTACTTGCAAAATTAGTGGTGTTAAGAAAAAATCAATTTGTTATTTTAAGAAGAATTAAAGTATTTTTCATCATCTTAGTATCCAGGGTGGTTAAAAATAATCTGACCGTACTTAGAGGCTTATAATTCCGATTTTACTGGAGGGATCCGAATGAAACTTCAAATATATGTTATGCAAATCGTGCAAACGAGAGTTTAGCCAAAAAATGAAATTTCGCCGTCAGTTGGTGCTTTAACCACATAAAACAAAAAGTTAAACAGTTAAAAGTTCTAAAAAAATTCTAAGGATTAAGAATTTTATTTAAACACTGTTATCGAATATCTTTGGAATGTGTTACCAAAGATTTAAGCATATTTTATTTTCTCTTATGATATAATTAAGGAAATAATTTACTTTTAGCAGACATGCAATCATTAAAAAGGTACGTGGCTGGAAATAGCTTCCCGTGTTTGAGATTTCAATCCTTTTACATTTTGTAAGTATTCAGTATTTTGTGCAGTTGAAAGTTATTTTGAAGCATATTACTAAAGTTTAATTCAATTTACTTTTTGTTTTAATATAATTAATGAAATAATCTAGTTTTTTGAAATATTTCGTATGCAGATCATGGGGAAATTGCTTCCTATGTTTAGGATTTCAATCATTTTGCATCTTGTTGATGCCAGGGCTGTGGAGTCGGAGTCATTAGAAAATATGCCGACTTCGGGTTTTTTTATTCCTTGAATTTTCACTAACTCTCCTTACATTTTTTAAAAAACTGACTACCAATTAATTTGATTACATCCTACTAATAAAATGCTTGTCATTGTAGTAATCAGCCAGCTGGCTTGATTGTTTATCAAGCTTTCTGTAACAACTACCTACGCCGTCTCCTAGTTTGCTTATTTTTACTTTCTTCTATATCTAATACTAGCTGCGTTGCCCAGTTCACCTTGAAAATTAAAAATTGTGTCAAGTGACGTATATTCAACAATCAGGCTTTAATAGATAAATAAATAAAAAAAAAAAAACATGCAAAATTTCCCTCCCAAACAATGACGACAGATATTAATATAATTTTAAGAAATTAAATCAGGAAAAATGGATTTAAAAAGCGTAACCATGGAAGCACAAAATAAAATAAGTTTAAGGGATTAAAATGCGAAAGAAAATAGGTAACAATTTCAGTGGAAATGAGATTTTTTAAACTTGATTTAAATAGGCTTTTAACTTTTTTTCCTTTCGAGATTAGTTTTTCGACCAAAGGTCGAGATGGATCTGGAGTAAAAAATATCGCTTTTTCCAATGGTGTCAAAAAAGAACGTCTTACTCGATTCTGCTTTGTTCTGCCTTGTGCCACGACTTCTCGTGACTATATCGGCAGCTGGTCTTGGGAAAAAGAAAAACCCAAGTATTGCATCATCTGTTGAGAACATGAAGAAAATCCTAAGCAATCTTATGATGACGCAAGAAAATGACATCTTTCATGATAAGGGCTGGGGTTTAGAGAATCTCTCACAGAAATTATTCGAAATTGAAGTTCCAAAAACGGAATTTTAGACGATTTTATATTTTGTTAGAGGGAGGTGAATTTGGGACTCTTTCGTAGAAGTTTGTAGGGATGGAAGTCCCTAAACCAAAATGAAAGATTTAGTAGAGTATGTTGTGGGATCAGGTATAAGAGGGAGGGAGGTTCTGCAATCCTATAGCTTTTTTCTTGGATTCGCCACTGCACTCAAGTATTGATACAACTCTAAAATGGTATTTTCCCCTATTTATTTTAATTTTTAAACTACGCAGTGATATATTTTTTAATGTAGGGATAATGTCACCACCTCATAAGAAATGCTTGGGGGCTTCGACCGAAAGTTTGAGAACTCCTACCTTGATGTCACCCAACCGTGCTCCGGGCCCGGGTAAAAGGAGGAAAGCGCGCGCTGTTTGTCATGGTGGTCACGCTGCTGATCGTTTTCTTTCCCAATAGAAACGTCTCTACAAGACAGCTCCATAAGGAACTGGTCGACAAGCACTTGATGCTGTGAACATGTAGATGTTGAATAATTGGCTAAAATGTTGAATGAGAGATGTTTTTGCTTTTCCAACATTCAAACACCAAAAAGAAGTTCAGTTAAGCAGCATATACTCTGAATTTTTTTTTCTTCTTTTTGAGGAGGTGCCCGGGTCCCCTCTAGGGCCGGGCCCCGGGGACTTTGCCCCTGCTGCCCCCTCCCCCTCTCGGCGACCCTGGGTGGAACCACCATTGATCCCGCGAAGATTCATCGCTAACGGGATGCCTTCTCAAAGGCCCCGAGGGAAGGCCAAAATCACCCCGGATATGGCAAAGAAAAGGATTCACTGAGTGAAATCTATGCAAGGGATGTTCTCGAGACCACTAAGTACTTTTCTTTGCCATATTAAGGGTGATTTTGGCCTTCCTGCGTGGCCTTTGAGCAAACTCGGCATCGCACTGGCGATGAGTCTTTGCTGGACCAATGGTGAGTCCACCTCCCCACCAGATGCTTCAGACTATTACCAAGTTGCTCTTCTATTGGCCGTGATCATTTAAATAAGTTTTCTTTCCATTCTTGGAGACCTTTTGCATTTTTTGCCTCATTTTCTCAACTTCTTTGGGACAACTGGTATGTTTTCTTTGACAGAAACATCGATTCTGCTGACAGTTTTAGGGGAAATAGTGAGTGTTTTTGCAAGTTCCTTTTGTGAAAAGGTATTTTGGTGTAACATACACATAACCAACGCTTTCTTGCGTAGTGAGACACCAGGCAGCTTACCCATTTCAAAAAATTCACCAAAACCGATTTTCGAAGGGGAAAACATAAAAACAAACTCTAAAACTGTTCCCCGAAACAAAATCACTCATAAACTTGTTATTTTGGTGGTCCTAGCGCAAAAATACACGAAAAAATACTTAACACCACTCAAAGTAGCAGAAAAAGCTTCGGAAACAGAACCGACCATAATGACGGAGGCTATCAGATAAGACTCAATGCTGCCATAGAGGAGAAACTCAAAGCAAACGGGGAAATTTAGCGACGAAATTATGTATATAATACCTCGACTATTCTCGAAAAGCATAATTAGGCTTTTAAAAAGATCTAGATGCTATTTCTAAGCAGTGGCGGATTGGTTGAAAAAATTGGCCCTGGCATTAGGAGATAAAGCGACCCCATAGCTTTTATAGATATTCAATTTTACCTAACGATTGGGATATCACTTAAATATGAGGAAATTATTCTTAACAACTAAATATGTTTTATTTAAACAAAATGTAACAAATAGGAACACTTCTGCGCTTTAATGGTGAACAAATTGATAAAGTATTAGCTAAACCTCATTTTGAGGAAAATTGTGACTGTAATTGTCCATTTTTAAGTATTTTTATAATATCCGGAACTTGATTGAATACTTCCGTTATGATAACACAGCTTGGCTAGTATGTCCTTTTATGCAGTCACAACAAGTAACTTAATTGCCCTGTTATATGAAACTGATCTAGCGATGTTCATGGGTGAAAGACTAGGGCCGTCTTAGAACGTGATGGGTCCCTCGACACAAACATACATTACTGGGCCATGTCAAAAACATTCCTTTTTTATACTGCCATACTCTGACGCCCCCCCCCCCCGGAGGGGTGACGGATTTCACTCTATTTTTTTTAAAAAGCCATCGGGGGCAACTTCAAAAAGGCCCATTCCTTTCATTACACTAACGTCAACAAATATAGCTTATAATAGCGTTTTTAAGATTTCAATTTCTAAAAATTTCCGCAGAAGGCCTTCCGAATTTTCCCCCATAGCATCGCCAGAGACCGCCTAAAACTGCGTTCTTTGTGCTACAAATCCAAAAAAATTCTGGGGAGAATCCCAGTACCCTCCCCCCTCCCTCTTCCACCGACCAGAAGCGAGAACATTTTGAGTGCACTCCTAAAACTATTTTTTGATTAGACCACTCGGTGACAGTATGAAGTCCTAGCCAAACCTCGAAAAAAAAAATGAAAAGGTCAAGGCACTGTTGCTCCCCCTCCAAAACAAAAAGTGGCTGGGGGGAGGCTAATCTTGGTTATATGGGCTCCCTCCAAAATTAAAACATATATACGCCACTGCTCCCCCCCCCCAGACTCGATGCGAGGTCAAAAACCTGGTGGGAGGGGTCGGGCACGAGTTTGGCAGCCTCTTAATTTTTTTTCAAACACATATATCAATACAAAGAGAGAGAGGACTTAACTTTCTGGCTTCTGGGAGTCATTAAAGTATTAGCAATATAAACTTAATGGAAAGATCAACATTGAGTCTGAAGTAGGGGGTCCGGGGGGCCCCTCCTCCGGAAATTTTTTGAAATTATAGTCTTAAAAATTCAATTTTAGACAGTATATGGTAATGTTAGGAGAGCGTAGGTTCAGGGTGTCACTCGGGAGGAGGGAGGACCGCTCCCTGTCAAAAAAATTTTTTTGACTAAGCAAAAAAAAAAAAAAAAAAAAAAAAAAAATCCCCCGAGTTACAGCTTTTAAAAATTGAAAGCCCAGGATTTTATCAATATCTGTTCGTTAAACATTTAAGGGGAGCATATTAATCCTATTCACTTTTTGAAAAAAATGGGATATTTAAGTAATCTCACTTTATAAATCGCAATACTGGATAATTTGATTTTCAAATTGAATTTCTACCGTTGTGTATACATTTTAGGTTTACAATAAAATACAACGCGAAAAATTCATAAAAAGGAATTAATATCTTAATATATAAAAATCTTCTGTGCGGACGTTTGTCACCATAAGGCTTTTAAACGGCTGAACCGATTTTGATCAAATTTTTTGCGTGTAATTAAGTTGTGGCAAGCATGGTTTCGAAGCGCGATGGAATGAATCGGTAACGTCTTTCTTAATTAATTAATTAATTTAGCCACTGGATGGTTATATCTCCCAAATAATTAATATTTATTTTAACCTATTATTGAGCGAGAACTGAAATAAATATTTAACCCGTTGCCAAGGGACGCTCCAATAAGAAAGCCAGCTCTCCTTTTCTATTCGGAACTCCAGCGCTCGAATACGCTACCTTGCGGTGATTTACAAAACTGCAAATGAAGCGTTCCACGTGTGTCTGTTGACGTAAACACAGGCAGTCTGTTCTGAGTATTTATTAACGCAATCGATGTGTCTTAGTTTGCTTTCAGCTACAGAAATTAATTCGTCCCCTAAGAGTATTCTCGAGCTTCTCAAAATAATGTTAGTTTTCCTTATTTCTTTCAAAAAAAGTATTAAATGGTGGACGCGTAAACAAGAAAACTCTGGATTAACAAAATTGGATAACGTTATACCAGGTAAAATTTTTTATTGTTTTGTATGAATTTGTAAGAATATGAGTTTTTTTTAATCTTAAATTAATTTAACTAATCATATTTTACAGCAGCATTTAGTTGGAATGGACAGTATGCAAAATATTTTCTTGGATTTATTATCGTAGAACAAAATGAAAAATGTTTAACCTAGAAAGAATTTACTTTATTCCTTTTATTCTCAGCTGAAAGGTTGGTAGAATTACGGTAACCGGGTCGCGGCGATAAATATTTCATTCTGGCAACCCGCTACCTTACCTTGGCGACGGAGTCATTTCGGCAACCCTACACCAAAGCTTATTCGCTATTCATTTGGCCAATCAACCATTTCAGAGTTCACAACACAAAATTGTAATTTACTTGTCTACTAAATATTTTTATTTTAATTCCACAGAACAATATTTTTACTTTCCTCAAAGGAGATTTTTTTCTGAAAACTGGCAACATATATTGTGTTTCTTCAATTTTTAAATCTTAGGAACATTTTATAAAATTTTACATCGCGGAATGTTTGTTACTTTTAAGTATTTTAAGTTATAGATTTAAAAACTAGTTATTCATATCCTTGGACACTTTTTTGGAATGTTTTGTCAGTAAGTAATTTCCTTCGTGTTTTATTGTTCCAGCTTCAATTTAAAATTTCTTACTTATCGTAATAACTTATTCAGTAAGTGTGAATTAAAATTTTTGTTCTAACGTTTCTGGATGGATCTTTTATGTGATTTAACTTAGTTAGTTAATCGTTTTAAGTTTTAATTGAACATTACATTTACTTAAGGGCTCTTTCTGTTTATTGACAAACTATTTCAGATTAATGTCGTTTTCTATCCAACTTTTAATGTTGTTAAATTTGCTAGAAGTGTATGTTTCATCGTTATGTTCCTAAGGAAATCAAACATAAAAAGTGTAACATCATTTATGTCATGAACCTTTTCGTTTTATGCGTTTGATCTTCCCACGCAGATTATGTTAACATCTTGAAAAAAGTTACCTCTCACTTGTCTATTCTGCAAACATAATTTTAAAATAAGAAAATTAATAAAGTTCTATAAAAAATTAGGCTTAATGATATTTTTCTGCATATTTTGCTATATTTTCATCACTTAAAAATGAAAAAAGAATTTTATTATTTCTTTCTTTGCTTCTTTACAGTTATGATCAGAGAAAGAAAAATATTAATAAACAGTTCTAGTTTCCAAGGCGATAGTTCGATGAATCGGAAGTTCCGCCCATTTTCTTTGGATGTCTCTCATTGGAAGATTTCCTTTGTTTGCAGTGTAGTACTTTGTTTACATTGAGTCGTAGGTGCCAAATTTGGCTGTTTTTGAAAAAATACGCCAACGCGACCCGGTTACCGTAATTCTACCGAAAGGTTTCGCCAAATTTGTTTAGGGTTATCATTTTGGTATTGTGCGAGCAAAGTAGCCTTGGCGAGATTTCGCGTTTTTAGTTAAACCATTTTCAATTTTTATCATGAGTGGAATAAAATGGTAGTAAGATTACAGAATTCGATAAGTAAAAAGAAATAATTGTCAATCAACTGAAAAGAAAACTACCACCATATATCCGTGAGAATTTTGTTGATGATTTGCATAACATGACACAATTAAATCGTAACTCAGAAATTAGAAAAATCGAAACAGAAATTTTTTAAATTAACCGATTCGGGAATTCAAGAGAAATAACTCAGCTACAAATGGAAAACAAGTGCTAGCCAAAGCAAAGCAAAGAAGTATCATCTTCTTTTAGTAATAATTTGTAATGTCATATTAAATTTCCTAGCATTAATTGTTATTCTTGTCAGGCCACAATTATTATTTAGTTTTATCAAGAATTGATAAATATCGAATTCAACATCGTGAAAATGGCTGCTTAGAACTATGAACTACGTACTTTGCATTAATGTTTGACGTTTAGTAATGCTTCTTGAATTCTCATTTCTTTCTACGTGGGTCAGAATATCAACAAGACTTTGAAAATTAATTTAAAAAGAATAAAGCGAAAAAAATCATACGTACGAACAAAAATCACAACACTTTTAGCATTTTCTTCATTACCATGTGCGTTTGTTTTAGTTTTCAATTCCGCCATTAGACAGTGACTTCAGTGCCCCCTATAGTTCGTTGGAGTTGCGAATAGATAGTGCGAGGAAAGTAGCCTTGGCGAGATTTCGCGTTTTTAGTTAAACCATTTTTAATTTTTATCATGAGTGGAATAAAATGGTAGTAAAATTACAGAATTCAATAAGTGAAAAGAAATAATGGTCAATCAACTGAAAAGAAAACTACCACCATATATCCGTGAGAATTTTGTTGATGATTTGCATAACATGACACAATTAAATCGTAACTCAGAAATTAGAAAAATCGAAACAGAAAATTTTTAAATTAATCGATTCGAGAATTCGAGAGAAATAACTCGGCTACAAATGGAAAACAATAAGCGCCAGCCAAGCAAGGCAAAAAAGTATCATCTTCTTTCGATAACAATTTGTAATGTCATATTGAATTTTCTAGCATTAATTGTTATTCTTGTCAGGCCACAATTATTATTTAGTTTTTATCAAGAATTGATAAATATAGAATTCAACATCGTGGAAATAGCTGCTTAGAACTACGAACTACGTAGTTTGCATTAATCTTTGACGTTAAGTAATGCTTCTTGAATTCTCATTTCTTTCTACGTGGACCAGAATATCCACAAGACTTTGAAAATTAATTTAAAAAGAATAAAGCGAAAAAATCATACGTACGAACAAAAATCACAACACTTTTAGCATTTTCTTCATTACCATGTGCGTTTGTTTTGGTTTTTAAGTCCGCCATTAGACAGTGACTTCAGTGCCCCCTATAGTTCGTTGGAGTTGCGAATATGAAATATCCTACTGTGATTTGTCAATTGAGAATAGATAAAACGTAGAGAGAGGGAGAGTGAAGCCTTCATTTCTTGAAAGCAACGATTTTAGGTCCCGAGATATATTTTCAAGTAAAGTACTGGAAAGTTCACGCAAAACGTGTGTTCTGTCGTCGTAGTTGACCGTGTGACCGAATCGGTGCTTTAGGTTTTCCTAACCAAATGATCAGAAAGTACCGTACCTAGCAACATTTGTTTCTCGGCTCAAATCCATCTGAGTTTTGGCACCAATGTCAAGAATACTTTAAGGATTATCAAACTAATCAGTACATAATTTAAGGAATAGGTGATGGAATTTAAAGACGAAACAAATTTTATTTTCGTCCAAATAAATTACTACAGGGTAAGTTCTGTACACAAAAGATCAGTGACGTGGAAGATTTTTATCTTTGGTGGAAAGAACAAATTAGGCAATGATGCACTGATCGGCTGGATTACAGTAACGTGGTGGCTTGGCCACTTTGGCTATAAACACCCGAGTTGCTTGATCATTTGTTTACATTTTAAAGCTACTGTTTATATAATTTATTGTATTTTTGTTTATTTTGCGAAATATTTCAAATTGAAAAGAATTGTTTTTCGTTTTTAAGGAGTTTTTAGTCATTTTAGTCGAAGAATGTGTTTATTTTACATCGGGAGGGGGGAGGGATGAGTGATTTTCGCTTATTCAGAGAACTGTTTTACCTTTTTTTTTTAAACGATATCATTTCGATTGTTTTATTCTTCTTCACATGGGGGATGTTGCAGCGGGATTTTTCGTTTGTTCTCGATGGGTAGTTAGCTTTTTACACTTAATATCTGAGGACGCTTTTTATCCTTTGAGTATGGCGGAATTAACAAACCATCAATCATCAAGTACGGGAGAAAAAATAGTTAATAAAATAACTGCTCAGTGGGCATTAGATAAATCAAGTTGCAATAAATACTATACGCATACTAACATCAAGCAGCTTAAAACATTTTCCTTTTACTTATTTTTTTTAACAAAACGGTTCAAACACTTAATGGTTTATTGAATCTTTTTTAACTTTTCAAATTACAAAGTTTGAACAGAACAAAGTCTGTCGGGTCCTCTAGTTTAAATTTAAATCTCTGTTTAGATGTTCCCTACCCCCCCCCCCTTCCCATGAGGAAGGGGGATTTGGAAAAAAAAAGTATTATAAAAATGCCGGAATCGGAGTTGGAGTCAGAGTCGGACGTTTCAAAATCCAGTTGGAATCGGCAATTTTTCTTCCGACTCCGCAGCCCTGGTTGATACTGTAATATTTTTGACAGTTGGAAGTCGTTGTAATTACATTAGCAAATATTAGCCTACATTATTTTTTATTTTACTAAATGATGGAAGTAGAAAATATTAGGACTCGACTGATGCAAATCTGGCTTTCTTATTGTCCTTTGGCAACGGGTTAAATGTTTGTTTCAGTTCTCGCTCAACAATAGGTTAAAATAAATATTAATCATTTGGAAGATACAACCATCCAATGTTTTAATTAATTAATTGATTAACAAAAACGTTTCCAATTCGATCCATCGCGCTTCCAAACCACGCTTGCTACATTTTAATTACACACAAAATATTCGATCAAAATCGGTCCAGCCGTTTAATAGCCTTATGGTGACAAACGTCCGCACAGAAGATTTTTATATATTAAGATGAAAGGTTTTGAATTTATTTTGGAAGGGCTAGGGCCCCTCCTCTTCCAATACGCCCTTGGGAGTAAAGCTGTGATACGTTAGTGTCATATTTAACGTGACTTCATGGTAACAATTTGTGACCGGTCACTTTGGGACGCTGTGAAGACGTCTCTACGTCACTAATGTCACTTTGTGTCGTCGCCGCATACTGATGGTCTTATTACACGGTGCAACCATGTGAAACTTTTTCCTGCAACTTTATGTATTTCTACCATACTCTAGTAATTAGAGACTCTTATTAAGGTGACAACTCATCACAACTTTTGATGGAATTTGCCATAATAGAGACACTTGGCGCGTTTTCAAAATTTTTCGCCAAGCATATTCTCAAGCGCTTGCGCTTTTCTTTTTTTGTAATCTCAATATAAATACCAAAAAAACACTTCAAGACTTTATTTTTCAAAACAAATAAAATTAAAAAAGATTTGTTTTTGCTAATGTATGAAATAATAATAATAAAACTGCCGAAAAATGTAAGTAATAAAAAATTGGTTTTTATTCAAAACGAACCCGAAATTAATACATAAAAATGTTCGGTATAGGAGATTAGTCGCCGATTTGACGTGTTTCATATCCACACTCAGGGGTGCCCACAGGGGGGGGGGGGGATTATGGCGCAAGTTGCGCCATCAAAATTTTTTGGGGGGATTTTTTTTTTCAGAAGGTTTTTTTTAAATTTAAAACATGAAATTTTTGAATTTTGGAAAGAAAAAATATTTAAACTCATTCAACAAGAAATAGATGCATTAATGATACTTTTTCCTCCTACTTTTCAGGGCCGTCGTCGTAGCAACCCCCCCCCCCTCCCCGTTTTTCAAAAGTGTGGCCGCCAATTTCATTTTAGCGATGCAACTAACGAAGAAAAAGGAAAACTCTTCGTTGTTTTAAAAAATTAAAATAGTAATTATAAATGAACAAGTGAAATAATAGCGACAAAAAGTATTTTTTCTGTCAAATTTGAATCGAAAATGTAATCTTAAAATACAATTTAGGAACATCCATGATTCTCTTTTATCAAGAGTACCTAAGTAAGGGCTGCGGAAATGTACATGGTACGATCCAAAAGCAATGAGCCTCATTTTATACCGACGCATGCATACCCTGCAGCTCGCTCCGCTTGACAGAGACGGTGTTGGGGGTTGTTGGTTTTACAGCGCAATACAGATCAGTTGCCTCCCAGCTTTCGGAGCGGCACCATCGGCCTTAACAGTAACCCCTATACGGTGATTCGTGACACGGCGATATGAAAAGTTCGTCAGAGACACGCAAAGAGATCAAATTATGCTTCAGGTTTCCTTCCCAAATGTTCGCAATGCTTCAACAGGCGCTTGGGACTGAGTGCCTGTCCTATTAGCAAGTACAGAAATCGCACGAGGCCTTTCGTAAGGCCAGGAAGTGGTGACTGACGAACCCCAGTCTGGACGCCCGTTTTCTGCCCATACTGATGTAAATTTGCAACGAGTATGTGAATTTTTGAACACGGACTAGTGTTTGGGTCTCTACCAAGTAGAAAATGCCCGGGACTTATCGGAAACAACGGTGCAACGCATTGCTACGGAGAATTTGCACATGCGGAAAGTCTTGTGCCGAAAGTTCTGGCTGAAGAAGGTCCGAGTCCACGCTCTCGTGTTGCCCTAGCCTTCCTACAGTCCGGGCTTGTGGTCTCCTGACTTCTTCTTGTTTCCACTATTAAAATCAGCGCTGAAAAGCAAACGTTTCGACTCCATCGAGGACATCCAAGCACATGTCAAGGCAGCCCTTGCAGATACCTCGAACCAGGCTTTAAGGGATGCCTTTGAGCCTGGAAAAGCCGCCTACAGAAGTACATTGTAGCAGGAGGTGCCTATTTTTAAGACTATTAGGCAGTTGTATCGATCAGCTTCATAAAGCTGTCTTTTTAAACGAAGGCTCATTACTTTTGGATCACACCATGTACACTTCAAACATTTTTATTAACACAAAAAAAAAAAAAAAAGTATTCAGTACAGTTCACTCTTCACTATAGGTCGCAGAGTGCGTATGTCTGCCAAGTCGGAAACTATGGGCTCGGCTCGAATTAAAGTATTGTGCATAGAATAAAATTTGAATAATGGGAGGGAGGACCGGCAACAACACTTGCACGCCTTGTCTCTCGATGGCCCTGGTTATACAAAACCATGCTTCATGGTTCTGCAGTTAAAAAAATAAAAAAATAAAAATAAAAATACATAAATAAATAGGACAGCCCATAGAAGTTGCCGAAACATTCCCATATGTATAAACTTTTTTTTTTTTCTGATGAAAAATGTTGTCCTGAAAATCATTGCTAGGTACAGAAAATGTATTGGTCGCCGAAATAAATTTGAAATAGAGAGATAGAGAAAAAAAAACCACTTAAATGCAAAGAGAGATTCAAAGTAATATAATGAATATTCACACCAAAAGTTCTAAATGTTTGAATGTAAAAATCTTAAATAAATCAGTTTGATCAAGAGCATATTTAAAATAAAATGAAGTGGAATAGAGACCTAAGGTATCGCAGAAAATTACCACATCCGTTCAAAGTGTTAAAAGTCCTTTTTCTAAGGCCGCAAACGCTTGTATTGCAAGAAAACTAAAATATTAGGCGGGAAATTGTTATATACTTTATTATAAACTTTATTATGGAAAATCCAAGCAAATAATCTCCAAAACCTTCTACTCCTCTAACAGTATTTAAAATTGTTTACGATTGCGTTAATTGAATTTCAATTTTGAAAATTTGTCTGGGGAGGACTCCAAATCTCTCCACCCATTAACATTACCAAAAATCTTCTAAAACTGCGATTTCAACAGACCGAATTTTTTCCTCTCGCCAACATCATCGAAAAATGTCTTAAATCTCGCTTTCAGTGCTTCAATTACGAAACATTTCTGGTCTCGAGCCCCTTCAAAACTCCCAGTTCCCCCTTTCATCGAAGGTTGGCTTAGATTATGTTTTCGGAGCTTTAATTTCAAGAAACTGGCGGTGCACTAAATTTTAACAAACAAAGTCTACAATCGCGTTTTTAAGGCTTCAAAATTTAAAAAAAATTCGGGGGGGGGGGGCGCATCTCTCTTCCCCTTAATATCACCATAAATCATCTAAAACTGCATTTTTCAAACTACAATTTTCAGATTTTTCCCGTGGCAGAGCCCCCAGACCCCCCTTCACGTGTCACAATCACAAATAATTCACAATTGGGAATGCATGCTTGAAGTTTGCATTTTGAAAAATTACAAAACGATGACCCCGAGTCTCTTCCTTCCTTAACATCACCATAGGTCTTCTAAAACTGTGTTTTTCAAAAAACAATCTTAAAAATTCCTGCGGGTGAAGTCCGGACCCCCTCTTCTGAACATAATTAAATATAACGTACGATTGTGTTGGGAACTTAAATTTGGAAAAATGGTAGGGATAGACTATCCTGGACCTCCTCTCCCCCTTCCTCCCAAACTCAAAATATAGTCTAAAACTACGTTTTTATGTCTTCAATTTCGAAATAATGCAAGAAGGTAGCCATCCGACACTCCCTAATTCTGACTAAATATTATCCTTACGATTAAATTTATATTGCTAGTACTAAGGTGTGACTATCCCGGATAAACCAGAAGCCAAATCTTCTCTCTCTCTCTCTACATATTAGAACATGCGTGTGAAACAATTAACGGGCCGCCAAAAGCGTACCCCCCCCCCTCCCCTCCCAGATTTTTCACCTAGCGACGGCTGGTACTCTTTCCAAAATTTAATGACAGTGTCTCTTTTTCAATGAAGGGAATATCAAAGACGGCATGGAGTTGGTGTCCGTTTCAAAGCTGGATCAGACGATTTGATTTCCTTTCAATGTTTTGTAAATTTTCTGGAAGTAGCACAATTTTGCATGATGAATGCGTGTGTAAAAATGATGAGAGGGAGAGAGGTCAAAATTTTTTTATTGTTTGTAATAATTCTGACCAGTATGCTCTAGTCTTCCATTGATTCATTTGCACCTCGACAATCGTTAAGAACTAGTTTTGAAGTTCGCGAATAACATATTTTTTATCCTTTCAATTGAGAGTTAATATATTTTCTTCATTAACGAGCTTAAGCTTGTGAAAATTTTTTCATTTCACTTTACTCCCATCTTCTCTAACATTTTTAAACTGATTGTTTCAATTTATCATTAGATGATTTTTATTAAAACTTTCAGTGATGTTGGTTTTCGTTGATGGAAGTAGAACAGTAAGGTGCTTAAATAATTTTTTGTAAATCATATTTACTTTCTTCTATATCTGATATGTGTAGAAGGATATTTGATTCGTTAAAATTCTCGAGTTCTGATTTTCGATTCAATAGCTGAATCCATTTTTCAGGATTTCCAAAACATATCTGTCACGGTGTGTCTGATCCATCTTTTTAGGATATGCAATTTAAGTTTTGGAAAACTTCCAGGAGGGCGCCCCCCACTGTAGCGCCAGAATAACACCTTCTTTATCATCAAGAATCATTTAAAACGGCGTTTGTCGAACAGCAATTTCGAAAAATTTACAGGAGAGAGCCCCTGATTCCCCCTTCTTTCCTTAACACGATCAAAGACAAACCTAGAATTGCGTTTTTGGAGTATCAATTTCCTATAATTGCCGGGGCATGGGCTCCCATATGCAGAATTGTAAGGGGGGGGGGCTCACATATTTTAACCATGGTTTAGCAGGATATTTCCTTCATGGAAGCAAATTTCAGGACAGATTAGGGTGATTGAAATTTGACATTTTTAATAACTTATTCATTAATGGCTGGAGAAGAAATGTTTTTACCTGTTTGCAAAGAAAAAAGTACTAAAAGCAAGAAAGTTCTAATTTCCAAGGAGGGCTTGAGCCCCCCCCTTGCCCCCTATATGGGCGCCCTTGTGCTGGGGGAATGGCACCGAAATTCACTTTCCACTAACATTATCCAGACCTATCAAAACTGCGTTTTTAAAGCTACAAAAATCAAAAATTTAAGTGGAGCGCCCCTCTCCCCCCCCCCCCTACTATCGTCAACATTATTCAAAAATCGTGTAAAATTTGGTTTTCAAGGCTTCAATTTCGAGAAATTCTAGGAGAGCTTCTGAAAATTTGTTTTCTTAACGTCACAAAGTTCGGCTACAATTGCGATTTTAGAGCTTCAATTTCAGAAAACTGCCTTTCCCCCAATCATAGATAGCGTTTTTAAGACCTGGGGCGAGCCCTAGGATCTCTTCTTTCCCTAACATTACCACACATAGTCTAAAACTGCGTTTTTAGAACTACAATTTTGAAAACAAAGGAAAGCCCTCTTTCACACATTGTTTAACTATCTACAATTGCGCTTTTAAAGTTTCAATATTGAAAAATTACCGGGAAGTGCACAACAAACCTTTTATCCCTCAAACATCACCAGAGATCGTCTAAAACTAGTTTTAAAACTACAATTTCAAAAATTTTCCGGGGGAGAAATCCTCGGACCCCGTATCTAAGTGACAATAAAATAAGATTCATATTGTATACATCTAGTAATGACTAATTCCCAAGCCAGAAAGTTGAATCCACTTTTCCTGTAATTGTTCATACTTTAAAAAAAAAAGTAAGGTGCAGCAAAATTCAGAGGTACACAAAACTTGTTTACTCAAGGTGCACGTTGTAAAACTTGGGAAGGCAAGGCAGGTCAACAATCCAACAATATTTCAGTTCAAATGCTATTTGTTAGCGCTAACCCCCCCCCCCCCATGAATTTGACTGGAAATTAGACACTCTAAAAACTTATATTTAACCCGATTCGAAAGCGAGAAAAAAAAAATTTGGGGGGGGGGGAGGAATTTGCGCCATTGAGCTGGGGGGGGGGATGGGCACCCCTGTCCACACTAAGGCAATTTCCATAAACTTTTCGTGCGGAAGGAAAAAAAAGTATATAAATCTGATAATAAAAATAAAATACATTAGTTAAGCGATAACGTATAAATTCTGAACTGTGAAACGGCAATCGTCTTGTGATAAACCTGTGAGTGGGCGGAGAGAGTTGCAGGAAGTTACTGCAGCTAAAGTTGGAACGTGTAATTAGATCATGATATTCGTAAGTTGGCGCAACTTGACCTGTTGATGACTTTTCAGTGACGTGTTGACAGTGTAACGTCACGAGGAACCATATGTGACAATCACGCAACTTTAACATAAGGGTCTCATTCTCATTTTAGTCAGTGTATGAGTACGGGGGAGGCAGGCCTGTCATTCAGGTGATCAGAGGGGTCAATCCCCAATAGCTTTGAAAACTTAATGTTTTTACATATAGTGAGCGTGGTTGTTCTGTTTATTGTTAGAAAAAAAGGCATTGAGTATGCACTCTCTTTATCCCTTCCCCTGGCCCCTTAGAAAAATTAAAATGACGGGCCTGGGCTAAATAGCAGTGTGAGATCTAGTGATAAATAATCTTTCCTCGGATTTTACATAAAAACATTTATTGAATAAAATTTAAACATCGTAAAACAATTCACTTTTTGCAGAATAACATCACCAAAGCTCATTGCGAGATTGGTTCAACATTCAGTCCAGGAAAATAAATATCATTCAATTTTATGCACACGCTTCAATTCTGAATGGGGAAACCATTTTTGGTAGTCCCACACTGAGGTAAAATCCAAAAAGTCATGAATTAAAATATCTCAACGTAGTCTGTAAAATTACACTATACATAATCACGATGCAGCGGTCAGTTTCTAAAGGAATGCCATAAAAATGCATCGAAATCAGTAAGTAAGAGTTTGAATATCTTTGTCAAGCATCAGAACACTTTTGGCTTCATCAACATCAAGTTTGGCATTGACAGAGGAATCGCATATCATGAAGACCCAAGTGAAAACGGCGAATGTTGCCGCATTTGTAGGAAATGCACGTATGATTGTCGAGTTAAGACCTCTGGTGAAAACGGTCAGTCCTTCCGTTTTGTGACTCTTCTTCACGCAATCCAGAAATCCCTTATATTTTTTAGCACCTCCATCCATGCCATCGACTTGAAGTCGTGACTTGATGACATCAAACGGATAGATAACAATCCAGGACATCACACCGGCTAGTCCGCCGACACACAACAATGACAAAGTGTTGACGTTTCCTTTGGAATCGGTCACTTTTTCGGTTAGGAACTCATACCCTGCGAAGTACACGCCGAAGCCAGGGGCGTCTCTCATGATCGTGGTGGCAAGGCCCCTGTAAAATCCGAAGAGCCCATCATTTCGGAAAGTTTTAATCAAGCAATCTAGGGGATTCTTGTACAGAACCCTCTTCTTTTTCCAGTAGGGCAATCTAATATTGGGATCAGATTGGCCTTGCAATTGCATTCGCGTTTTGGCAAGTTCCATGGGACTCGTGACGAAGCTTTGCACAAAGCCAGCAGCGCTGCCGGCCATGAATTGGTTCAGTAGAGAATTAGGAGATGAAGATGATCTAACGATGTTTCCGTATACTCCGAAAACAATGGCATTCACCGCAGCAAGTCCGGCCATGGGGGAAGACATCCCTTTGTAGAGTCCTTGATACTACATGGGAGAGAAGAACTTGTTTAAGTCGTACAGAAATGACAGAACAAAAAATCACCATAATTTTTTCTTTTTAATATCGAAATAAATTAGTTGATTCGAAATGCAATCACGTAAAAAAAAAAAAAAAAAAAAAAAAAAAAAAAAAAAAAAAAAACCTAAGTTTATAAATGATCTTATGTTGAAAGCACACAAAGGTTTTAAAAGCAACTTGTGCAACTGTATACCATTTCCATGCTATGATTTGTGCATTGAAAAGTACTCAGATAAAAACGTGTACTCTGAATTTTGTTTATACTCTTTGAAAATAAATAGGCCTTACGCATCAAGAAAATTTTCGCTACAAAAGAAAAATGTTTAGCTGCTGACTTTTCAAAGCCTAAAATGGTGTTTATATAGGAAGAAAATTTCTTTAGTTTATTGGTAGTGCGAATGGGACAAATTTTACCTATGTCAATAAAAATGGAGTCGAAGTAATGTAAGCTGGTGTCTCCCCAATTTCATTCCACCCCCCCCCCTCTATTTTTCAGTTTTAATCATACCTTTTGATACATTAAAGGAAGGAGGAAATATGAAATGTTGGCGAAACTGGGATAAACCATGTACTCAATCTCCTCATCCAAAGATCAAGAGGTAAGAAATTAAGATCAATGCAAGAATAAAAAGTAGCGAAGGAAGCTCTTGGTAAATGAGAGAACGAAGAAGTGGGAAAAAAAATAAGGGCATGGACTGAACCCACTACACACAGAAGCAGTGGCGTAGCGAGAAATTTTTCATGGTGGGAGGGGGGGGGAGAGGGGGAGTCTGAAGGAAACCATTTTGGTGGGGATGATAAAATCATTATATAAGTGTTAATTTGCTATAAGTTTGGATGTTTTCTCATGCAAAACTTTTCTTCACAAATAGTTAAAGTAACACTTTAACAGCTAGATTGAAAACGCTGAAACATCTTGATATGCTATTTCCTTAAAATATAGTTCACTCTTAAGTCCTTAATATGTATTTGCGACTAAATGCAACTATCAACTAGACCTCTGGCCCTCAAACTATGAAGTTCTGCGTGCCAGGCGCCTTGCCTTCAGAAGACAACACAATAGATGGTGGTGCCATCTATGGACAGTTCGAGAATTTAGAATCAGACCAGGAGCCGAATAACTTTCTGATCTGGCGCCCCCAGAGGTATCGTTTCACTTGGAGGACATTGTGACCACGAGCATATTTAACGTCGGCCAGTCACGATTAATGACGACTGTCTCAAAAGTTTAGACACAAACGAGATAAAAATTAAATAAAACAATTTTAAAACCTGCTTGTGCATCCATTCTTCTTTATTAGTTCATAAATACAAGTTTTCATCGAAGAAACTAAATCTTGCATGGTTTGGGGCTCAATTTCGTACCATTCTTCCTCAATAGATCTCTTAAGTTCCGATACAGAAGTGTATTGTCTACCATTGCTGTAAACTTTGCGACATATGATGCACCAAAGATTCTCTATAGGGTTGAGGTCTGAGCTACACGCTGGCCAATTGAGAACTTTTTTATGTTATTTGAATTTAACCAAAATTTTGTGTTTCCTGCAGTGTGAATCGAAGCATTGTCTTGCTGAAATTCTCACTGAGGGCCCCCTATAAGCTCAGCAAATGGTAGGAGATTATCCTCTAGTGTCTTAGTGTAATGCTGTGATGTTTGGCGACCACTAGTAAAGGTCAAAGACACTTGTCCATTGTAGCAAAACGCTGCCCAAACCATCACAGAGCCACCACCTTGTCGGCAACTAAAAAAACATCTGGGTTCCTTCCGTAAGTCATGCCAGTATGATGTTCAGCCATCTAGACCATCCAGATTCCACTTTTTTTGTCGCTAAATATTACTCATATCCATTTCGATCCATATGAGATATGATTTCGAGCCCACAACATTCGTTGTGATTTATGATGTGGCTTTAGAGCTGGTTTCTTTTTCATTTTGTAGTGAACCATTGCCCCTGTTTCCAAAATTCGTCTACGAATCGTATCCTTTGATACCGAAAGCCCCAAGGAACTTTGAACTTCACGAACAGTCATTTGTAGGGTACTTGCTAGTCTTTGGATCTGACGATCATCCCGTTTATTCGTCACACGCGGACTCCCAGATCTGCGTTTTGCTTTATAATTGCAGTGACTTGATAAAACTCGATAAATAGATTTCTTTGATCTATTAATAATAGCCGAAATTTCAGGAACAAGCTTACCTTCAGCTTTCAATTGCCAAATCTTAGTTACCTCATCCGCTTTAATCTGCTCAGCTCGCGGCATCTCGACAACCAAGTATTATCGTTGGCAGACCTTAAGTACAAGATGTCTGAGATGTCATCTGTTTTAAATTTGCATACACGAAAAAAATTTCACAGAAACACGTAATAGTGTCTAAACTTTTGCAACAAGCAAATTTCTATTTTTATCCAAAACAGTATTGTTAAAGCAAATCAAACAATTGTATTTTGGTTATTGTATTTCAAAAGAGTTTTTGAATATGTTGGCAGACTTTTGTATTTCTACTATCACAATTCTAAACTCTACAGCTGAAGAACGTCATTGTCTAAACTTTTGCATCGCAGTGTACACTCATTCTGAACACATCTTTTTAACTGAGAAGTAGGGCCACCTGAACAAATTTACATATTTCGCAACACCCTTAGCTGGTAAGGTGATTTTTTTTTTGTTTGTTTGTGAGTAGAATGTGTGTTACCCCAATACTAGATTTCTTGCGCATTCCATAATAATATAGCAAATTAGAGCAGGAAAATGTCCAATGGTTTTTGCATTATTTACTTATTTACACAAATGCATCCGAAAATATAAAGTCATGATATGTAAACATAACAGAAGTTTGATTGCGACAGTCCAATTCTATTGGGGTGTAAAACACTCCATTTCACCGGATAAGGGCTTAGAAGCAAAACATGGAATTTGAAATGGATTGAAATTTTCTGCATACTTTATTGTTATTATTTTTAACTGTGAAAAACTCTTTCTATAAAAGTCAAAAACATGTAATATAAACTATTTAAGTCTTGTCTAAGAGAAACAACTTTTATGGAATGTATTAAAATTTGATAGAAAAATCCGAATAGAAGATGGAAGACAGATTGAAGAAACACTTTCTGTGAATATCAATCAAACTACAAAGCAATGTAGAATTTTTCAAGTTTAATATCATATATGCATTAGTTTTTTTGATAGAATATTGTTCAACATAACGCATTTGCAAAACATAAAATGCCACACGAATAAAAATAGGTTCAATCGGTTGCGCACGCCTTCTCCATAACTCGGCATTTTCACTAACTCGACCACTTTTTTTGGTTCAAATTAGGCCGTGTTTTCGAGAGACTACTATATTAAAGTATTTTTTTACTTATTTTGATAGGTGATTGACCTTACCGATTCTTGCTTGATAATAGTTGATATACAATGGAATGTTCCTCTATAGATTTTGTTGTTGCAGTCTTGTGTTTGCAAACGAACCTGAAATCGAAAAACTTAAAGTGAAGTACATGTAAGTGTATATAAAAAAGAATTGTGTGCCGTAAAGACACAATAGAAGTGAAACTTTTATCTTTTTTTTTACATTATACATTCCGAACTGTTACTTGACTCACACATTTTCTCAACCGCTACGCTCTTGTTCTTTCTGCGCCTGATTTAAACATATTCACAATAAAATTGAATATTCTAATGTCTGTTATAAACAACAAGAAAACTAAACAATACTGGAATTCCGGAGTGTTGCCAAAAACAAAAGAAAAAAAGTAATTAAATAGTTAATAATGATAAGTTAATAATAAGTTGATAAACTAATTTCAAGACTGAAATTAAACAACATTCATTCCGCATTTAAATTGGTGACTTGAATCAAAGAAACCTGTATTATTTGAAAATTTAAATCCACAAATATATGCTAAGTTCAGCCTTGAAATTAATTTGTTAAGTTTATTAACAAAATTAACTTCATAACTACTATTATTGTCATTTGTTTTTGGCAACAATTACAAAACAACTACGTCACTTTCGTCACGCAAAAACTTGCCGATCAGAATTTCAAAGCCGCCTGTTAAAAAAGTTTCACTTCAAAAACAATATTAGCGTGATAATTAGATTTGAAATCTTAGTTATTAATCCAAAAACTATATATATATATATTATAAGAGATAAGAGAAAACCTAGGAAATGAGGTGAAAACGCTATTTATATTTTTTAATAAGTTTTTATTTTCGTGTTTATAGTAGCTAGTTTTTTATGTTTACGTAAACAGTAATATTGTTGAGTGCATGAGAACAAATTAGTCAATGTCAGAGAAAAGTTGATATTCGCACATGGGGGAAGAAAGTGGTTACTGGCACATTGAAGTTACGATTAAACATTAATAAAATTTTAAAACTTGAGAAAGATGCAATGTATGGGAGAAGACTGAGGGAGACGAAAAAGAAAGGAAGAATGTCCTACTGTTTAATAAAATGAGGGGGGGGGGGCTCCAAAAATTTACACGTGCTTTGAAAGGTATGGAATCAATGTGCAAGTAGCGGCATCGTTATAATTTCATTTATCTATTTATGCTCTTGGTTATATGCAGATAATTTTAGAATGTATTCTTTTTATAGTAAAATAGGTTACCTTAACAGTGTCGAATGGATGTCCAACTAATACACCAGCACAACCTGAAAGAGGCAAAAATTTAGATTAGATTAACTTAAATAAAAAATAAGTAAATCATTTTTTATACAGAAAATATTCCACATTTGCATGATGAATCGTTCATTACAATGTTTAATGATTGAAGTAACTAGATTGAATGTAATAATGGCTTTATTTAATATCATTTTTGATCTTTTTGCAATAGATGCATTTCGAATTTTTGTATAGGAGCTACGGTACCATAGACGGACATAAATACACAAATAGATTTACACTGACACGTCAAATTTTCAACCCCCTTCCTTGTTATCAAAAAAAAAAAAAAAAAAAAAAACTAAGGGATCGTTTGTGCAATAGAGTGAACACTAAGTTTAATATCCTGATTGAAAAATATCTTATTTTATACAACGTAAATGAAGTTGCTTCGCTCATATTAGTCTAAAAATATACCCAATTTCATTGTATTCTAACCATTAGAAGAGAAGATGGTTACAAAAGAGCTTTTATAGCACATTATTATACTTACCGAACATGTTATTTTTGAAATCAAGGTTTATGAAACAATGAAAACGAACAAATTTTTCTTTATTATTGAAAGTAAACAAATATAACTCGTTATACAGTCAACTCGCGATAACTCGATGATTTATAACTCTTATATTCCTTTATCTTGAAGTTTTTATTATGTTCTAAGACGGCAAATTGTCAAGGAATTTGGTGGGTGTGAAGATAGTTGAGAATTAACAGGCTTTTGAGTTAGTTTCGAGTTGGATCACGAGAATAACGGTAAAGAGGCAGCATCTTTCTTCGTATCCTGGTTGTTTCCTTGTAGTCCATTTGTAGTTGAGAATGAACTGAGCAGGTTGGGAAGAAGTGTCAAGGAAGCTGATATCCGTGAGAGAACATTTGAACAGTTGATAGGCTATGGAGGAAACCTTTCTGCCTTCAGCGGGTTTTGAGGGAATGCTGAAGAAATAGGAGAATCAATGACTTAGGCTTCCCTTTTTTTAAGGTTCCAACAGTATCAGTAGTGTACGACGTTTGAAAAATTTACATGCATAAATGTTGATTTCTAGACTTTTGCTTAAATAGAATAGGTACTCAGAAACGTATCCAGTAAGATGATTGACGAACAATCCACTCGTCATTTTATCCCATTCTGCAGTTTTCGTTTTGAGTTTATTTTTCAGCACTGTAGCTTATAGGCGACATCCTACACCACACATGGTTTTAACATAACTTGTATTTTAAAAAAATTAAAGAAAAAACTAACTTACTGTAGTCAAGTAATTTTTTCCATTGTTAATAAAAAAATATAGTCACAAAAAAGAAAAAATCCATCTTCCTGGTTAGGGATAATAAAATGAATATTTCCGACATCACTTGCAGTGAGCTTCGTTGCACAACACCTCAATGTCAAAAAGTACTTTGACAGATGTTGATCAGTGAAAGAATGACAGAAATGCTTAGTTCGTCATCTTAACCTCCTTTTCTCTACGTATCACAGTCAACTTTCGATAGGTCGAAGTCCCAAGGGATCAGCTAAAACCTCCCAGTTACGGGAAGTACCCATTCCTCAGTCTTCCCAAGAGCTTAAAACCCGTAATTCATATTGCTCATCATTGTAATTTATTTGCTCATCATTTTCTTTTGATGGGTTTTGAAACTTTTCTATTGATGGGAAGGCCCTCTTGTGGATTTACGATTTTCTCAGAAATAGAGTATTTAATGTCAATTACAACGGAACTATTTCTGGCACTTTCTGCTCAAAACAGGGCATACCTCAGGGCTCTGTATTGAGTCCTCTACTATTTAATCTATTTATCTCTGGAATAGAATCTGTAATTACTAGTGACTGTAAGATAGGTTTGTTTGCTGATGACATTATACTTTGGAGCAGTGGATCTGACATTAACATACTGGAGTCCAGTCTAAATAGCTCATTCCAGAGAATTCAGCTTTTTACTACAAAACATAAATTATGTTTCAAACCTACTAAATCTGTCACTGGTTCCTTCACAACTAACAAACATTTGTATAAATATTGTCCAAAAATCTATTTTAAACGTCATCTCTTGCAATGTGAGAGAAATCCCAAATATCTGGGTTTCGTACTTGACCCCGAAATAACGTGTAACAAGCACATAGATTTGATTGTATCTAAAGCTAGAAAGAGACTTAATATACTAAAGTTCTTCTCCGGTTGCGATTGGGCGCTGACGCCAGAACATTGAAAACAACTTATATTGCCTTAATTAGACCTATTCTTGAATATGGATATCAAATATATCATGTCGCATCAGATACAAATCTTAAAAAGCTAGATATTGTACAGCTGAGTGCGGCATGTTTAATTACAGGTTTGCGAAAAAGCACCCCAACCGATATTATCCTCTATGAGGCTGATTTGCAGCCGTTGTGGTTAAGAAGTATCCCTCTAACCTTACAAAATACTTCAGCAAACTCATGAGTTACCGTGATCAGTATCTTACTGCGAACTTTGTATGTGGATGGCAAAATAACTAAAGATTGAAAAGGAATAGTCCTCTCTCTCAGCAGTGCTGAGAAGTTAAACGTATTAAAACTTACTGTGGAATTCAATTCTTTAAAGCCCATCGAATCTCCATTGGACCAGATGCCTGGGGTTTATTTTCATACAGAGTTATTTATCCGCACAAATAAGACAACTCAACATCCTGAATACTTAAGACAGGTTGCTTTAGAAATGATTAATAGTATTCCTACTACTGAGGCTGTTCTGATTTACACAGACGGCAGCAGAATTGAAGGGAACACTGGGAGTGGAATTGTTGTTAAGTCTGGAGATGAAGAAATATCTCTTAAACGTAGAACTACTGATTACTGCTCCGTGTTCTGCTCTGAATTGATCGCCATTGACATGGCTCTGGTTTACATATCTGAGCAACGTTTCCCTAGAGAGACATGGATCCTATCAAACAACCGTAGTTCAATCCAATACTTGCAAAATTGGAGATTCATTGCAGATAAAAAGGGAATAAGAATTGTTAAAAAAACTCAAGAGTCTGTCCGGTTCTTGTGACCTCCATTTACAATGGATTCCATCTCATGTGAATTTGAAGTTAACGATATAGCGGATGGACTGGAGAAAGAGGGCTCTACTATGACTGAGAATAGTGGGGATCCTCTGACGTACCTTGAACTATACTCCAGATGTAAGGCTACTATAAACAGCTCTTGGAGATGTCCTCCTGAGCATCCATGGTATTTTTGTGAATGTCTTGGTGCTTCCCTTGGATTTGAGGGTGACAGGAGGGATCAAACTGCTTTGACTCGCCTGAAAACAGGTCATCTAAAACCCTCAGATTTTCCCACGGTAATAGGACTTTTCCAGTTTGCACCAAATGTCATACTGAAGAGGCAACTGCACAACATCTGATTTTTTGTGTTGGCTTGGTACGCGAGGATCTACTGAAGAGATCTGCTTCTGTCTTGAAGTTGATTAAGGCGAACAACCTCATGGATCTGATCTGATTCAGAACAGAGAGATAAGTAAGAAGAAGATTTTCTCTTTTTTAGATGACCACCAAGGAAATAAATAGGAAAAAATGAGGAAGCTTTTTTTTTTCTAACCATATTTTCAACGTAGTTTCATTATTAGTAGCTTTTTTCCACTACTAGGTACAAAAACTAATATCAGAAGAAAGTTTTGGAACAAAACCATAAGTGAACAAATTCTGCTTATGTCAAAAAATAAATAAATAAATAAATAAATAAATAAAAAATAAATAAAAATAAAAAAAAAATAAAAATAAATAAATAAAATAAAATAAATTTAGAAAAGTACTTTTTAGTGTGGACATGATTTTATTCGACGTGTAGCAACATCATAGAACATTTGGGGAATCTGTTAGACTCACGGAGTTTATCACAAGAAATTAATCACTAAGAATTATTCCATCAGAGCCATCCAGCCCTGTTCTCTCCGGTTGTGGAATTATTTGTGAAAGAGATACCGACACCGAAAACACGCTCCTATCATGTTCAGAGTTTGGGACGAGAGAACATTTACTGGTCCTACCAATTTAATGGCGCAGTCTGCTCCATGACCTCCTAAGTGGGCATTTCAGCCACATACGTGAGGCCTGGGGCAGATGGCGAAAAACGCCTTTTTGATGACTTTTGTTTTTGATGACATATTTTTTATATTTGAAAAAAAAAGATAACTACATTGTCAATTTTTAAAAATTAAATTTAACAATTTAAAGGAGTCGTGCGCATAAGTTTCATTTTTTTTTTTTTTAAATTCTCACCCTAAAGCGACAAAAACATTTTTGAAGCTTAATATTGTCATCTTACCCCACTTTCACCTAAGTTTGCAATAACTTCTCGCAAAAATCTAGTTAAGTTGAAGTTATTTACTGCCACCAAAATGTACAGTTGGCTCTCTGTTTAACGACGCTCTATTTAACGACTTTCTCTATTTAACGACGACCTTTCACGGTCCCGAATGCTCCTCTGTAGTTTTAGAAGCATTCTACTTAAAGACGATTTTTTGTGGTCCCTTAAAGGTCGTTAAATAGAGAATCAACTGTACTTGTGTTTTTATTTGTGCAGCACATTATTATACTTACCGAACATGTTATTTTTGAAATCAAGGTTTATGAAACAATGAAAACGAACAAATTTTTCTTTATTATTGAAAGTAAACAAATATAACTCGTTATACAGTCAACTCGCGATAACTCGATGATTTATAACTCTTATATTCCTTTATCTTGAAGTTTTTATTATGTTCTAAGACGGCAAATTGTCAAGGAATTTGGTGGGTGTGAAGATAGTTGAGAATTAACAGGCTTTTGAGTTAGTTTCGAGTTGGATCACGAGAATAACGGTAAAGAGGCAGCATCTTTCTTCGTATCCTGGTTGTTTCCTTGTAGTCCATCTGTAGTTGAGAATGAACTGAGCAGGTTGGGAAGAAGTGTCAAGGAAGCTGATATCCGTGAGAGAACATTTGAACAGTTGATAGGCTATGGAGGAAACCTTTCTGCCTTCAGCGGGTTTTGAGGGAATGCTGAAGAAATAGGAGAATCAATGACTTAGGCTTCCCTTTTTTTAAGGTTCCAACAGTATCAGTAGTGTACGACGTTTGAAAAATTTACATGCATAAATGTTGATTTCTAGACTTTTGCTTAAATAGAATAGGTACTCAGAAACGTCAACTCGCGATTTAATCTCTAGCGAAATATTTTCATACCTTCAGTCTGCCTACGAATGATATGGAATTGGCAAACGTCCAGTTCAGACCAGACTATCTGAATGAGGGGGAAAACTAAAAATTTAATGTGTAATTTCCGTTAATTTCATTGTGGCTCTGCTTAATTTAGATGCTAACATACACCTGCAAAAGCTGGCATCCCTAAAAACTAATAGACGCGTCCATTTCCGCCTGTAAACCGAATGTTTACCCTTCCACCTCATCGGTAGTCAGACTTAAAATAGTCGGAACTTCGTCTAATGTGTAAAAATTCGCATAAAATTGAAACGTTGAGGACCTGAGCTTCCGTTAACCCTCACACCGTGCAAACTAAGCAAATTTATCCCAATGACCATGATGACCCGCCTCCTAGATCGGGTACCCTGATGGGGAATCCGACATCCCAAGTCCAACATCTAGAAGTTTTTTATGATTCCACGACTCCAGTGTTGATGGCAACCAGAGGAAGAGCACTTTGGTGTTAAACCCTCTGAACCCATGGCTGCGAGCCTGATGTTCTGATGAAATCAGATCATCCGTCGCAGATGAGTTCTGATGAAATCAGAACATCAGAACTCATCAGAGAACTGATGAGTTCTGATGAAATCTTCAAGGGCATGTACAAAGGGGGGGGGGGTGAGAAGGGACACCTGTTGGTCCGGGCCTGAGCCTGAAGGGGGCCCAATATTTTTTAAACTAGGCGTCGAAAACAGGAGTAAACAAAATGGAGGGGGCCAGGAAAAGTCATTTGTGACAGGACCCAAAATTTCTGTGCACGCTCCTAAATCTTATATGTAAGGACATATCACTAGTGAATGAAAATCAAAAGAACAAAGCGGTACAAAAAAAAAAAAAAAAAAAAAAAAAACCGAGGTTTTCAGATACTAATTTTATCGAATTGTGCAAAAATACTGGTTGGTTTTTGTAGCCTAAAACAATGAAAACGTTTGTAAATGTTTCTTCTAAATTGGGAAATACTAATTAGCCGCGAATGCGATAGGAATCCGGAAATACGATTTGACTCTATTGGTTGTACCGTTTATACACCACCACTCATCAGTTTATATGAACTAATGTTGTGACAGCATTGTGTCAAGACAGAGCACTAAATTCAGGTTTTAAATTGTTATTACGCTCTTTAAATGATTTTAAAGCGTGCCACTATTGTCGTCGGTGTGCAATATGCACAAAAGGGATTTTAAATACGGCGTTGAGGGGGATTGGAGAAAAGAAATTACAGTTGCGGCCTTGCTCACACAACAGCAACAGAATCAGGATTCGATATAGGCCCACCTGTGTTTCAATACAATTTGCAAATTTGAAAGAATTTGCCCTTCTCTGCCCCCCTTTCCCCAATGCAAAAGTTCGAAATGACGGGTCGAGAGTTTTATACAATATATATTTTTGGATCAAATAAATAAATGAATTGATCAATTCCTCAAAACAAAAACATATGCTTCATTCTCCAGAAAATGTAACTTTTGAACACAAATATTTTTCAATTTCAAAACCTATTGTTTTGTTTTCTTTTTTTTTTTCATTCTTACATTACTCCTTTTATGAATAATTTATATTTACTCTAAAAGTAGCTAAGTTCCAATTCTTTTACTCATAAATAAAAAAATAAAAATGCCTTGTTCACCGAAATAAAAATAAAAAAACTTTTAATGTTTAAAAATCGAGGCTAATTTAATATTAAAGTAGTAATTTTGTTAATTTTGCAAGCAATGAGCTATTTTAATGACTAGTTTAAGTCTAATACTAAACTCTCTTAATTAAAGTACGGTTTAATTAGTGGTTATCCTTTTAGTTCAAATATGTGTTAAAAATAGTATTTAGTAAATTTGAGAATAAACCGGCAGTTTATAATTTTGGTAGAATGCCTAAGATTGATGTATTTCCTCTCCATCATTTATTTTCACCTCAGAAATAATGACATTGATAAGGGTCTGTCACGGAGGTGAGGAATTTTCCATTAATATAAACCTAATGGATACATTTTTCAAGGAAATTTTTTTCTTCGTTGCTACAATCTACACATGTTAAGCATATGAAAATAAGTTCACATCTTTTTTTACATTAACTTACATCCTTGAAATTCAAGTTCACAGAGGTGAGAATTCACAAGAACCACACTTAGTTTTTAAAACAAAATCTATCTTCTTTTTTTTAAACAAAAATCTCACAACTTCTTTATGGCTGAAAATATACAAGAGGGCTCCCTTGTATCATTGAAAATAAAATGTGATGTCATTACTGTCACGTGTTAATGAGAAATGGCATTTTGTGTTTAGGTAATGGAGGTGAGAATTCGTGAGACATTATTCCTTGTGCTAATAAAACGAACTTAAACACAATATCAAAAAATTAAATATACTTAAACAATTATTTGAGACTCTTGTGAAAGGAATAATAAATAAATAAGTATATACTTTTAATTAAACAAGTTATTAAGCAACATAAACAGTCACACCAGGGTGTGTGACATGCCACGGAGATGAGAATTCACATGATGTGAACCAAAAATATACTAAAATAAAATTATTACGAAATTGTTGGTTGGTTTAAATAGATATATTTTTTATGAAATTAAAAATCATCGTTAAATGAATTGTTCCTTAAAACTTTTACTGTAAAAGGCGTGTGACAGAAAAGTTACACTTTTTGAAGAATGTCCCATATATTTCGTGATAAGGAAATAAACTTACCTCCAAGACAGCCTGCAAAAAAATCTACTGCCATGCTATTTCAATTCTTTCACTTGCTACACGATATACGTAGAAATCATCTTCGATTCGACAAATCTAAGGAAAAGAGACGTCTCCTGCAGCCATTAGAACTTCCGAGCCAGCACCCGCACAAGGAGTTGGAACAAAAAATCACATAGAGATACATTGATATTGATTGGCTTTCAGATGAGCGACAGTCCAGAACTGCAAAAGAAATAATTCCAGTTTCACAATCTGTTCAAACCTTTTAAAAAATCAGTTCAATTAAAATAATCAGCATATCACTCGTGAACGGATAATCAACACGGACAATCTATGGACTTGGGGTCCTAGTTTAAACTATTACGCAGTTCCATCAAAATATCAGTCCATGATTTAATTTTATTCGAGCACGTCAATGTATTTTAGTTTGAATATGTGCAGTGTCTCTGTTCCTAGTTTCAAAATAATCGAGCAATTTTAAAATCAATTAGCGTTTCACTAACTTATAGTAGGAAATCAGCTCAACAGCACGGAATGAAATAATCAGTATATCATATATGGCTATATTCTGTTGAATTGAAGTACTAGTATGAGCTACGAAGCTGTTACCTGCAAAATCCATGATTTTACGACCACGTTGAAGAATTTTAGTTTAAATACAAAACGGTTTTACTTCTAGTTTTGAAATTAAACTCGCACTTCATACACCGATTTTAAAATTAGTTAGCATTTCACTGTACCATATAATGGCTAATCGAACAAAATCTCGAAATGCATTGTAAAAATGATGTGAATATTCTTAGTAAAAAAAAAAAAAAAAACATCATAATGTTAAGATTCTTGAAGAAGAAAAAAAGATTCTACGAAGAATGAAACGGAGTAAAACCCAGAAAACAAACTCTTATTCTCACGGAACAACCACGTGCTTCGAAGAGGAGATAAGAAAGGCACAAAAGTTACAAATTTAGTAATCAAATCGCAAGTCAACATGAACTTAACTACGTACAAATCTGCTTTCTTTGGAGCTCGCACTTTGTTGAATAAAGCGACCTTCATGATTTCACTTCAGATAAATTTATAAATGGCATCATATACCACTGTTCTGATTATTTTTAGTGATTATGTAATTGGTATTCACAAAAAGCGTCACGTCACGTTGATTATTAAGTCCAAAATCTGTTTGAAGAAGGGTACTTTTGACGGGAAATTTTAAATATGAAGTTATAAATGTGTTACATTCTCCAAAAAAAAAAAAAACTTTTTAAAGTTAAAAATTTAAATTTATGTAAATAACGTTTTCAATAAAACATTTTTAGTTCAGAAGGTGACATTTAACATTTATCCCCCCACGAAACTCAGTAATTATCCTGTTTTGAACTGATATAAGAACTAAAATTAACTATGAAAAATTCGGACACAATTCGGTATTCTGGAATTTTTTCAAGCAAGCACGGATCCAGATAGGGCTCATGCTCCCGCTTTGAGCGACCAAATTCAGCTGAAAGCTGCATTTCGAAAAAATTCGCCAGATACCCCCTAGAATGCTGAGTTGAATGTTTTTCAAAAAAGATACTCACTACAGAACAGAAGTAAAGAACTAGTCTTGAAAGAAACGTAGTTATTTTAAGGATATATATATATATATATATATATATATATATATATATATATATATATATATATATATATATATATATATATATATATATATATAAGGAAATATTTTTAATTTCCTTTAAAAAGAAATCATTAAGTTAAAAATTTACAGTACAGTCGGCTCCCGCTACAACGCGATTCAACTTACGCGAAATGGCTATAGCGCGAATTTTTCACGAGTTATGAATTTTAGAGCTTACACGAATTTCTCGTCAACAACACGAACATTTTTTGGAAGGAAGTTTCGGCTTCGTTATTAACAACTAAATATTGATTTCGCGAATGTTATTTTATCCCTTTATCATCACTGACAGCGAAAGTTCCCATATCAAACTAGTCTAAGCATCGCGTTCTTAGGGCATCAAATAACCGCTCAGCATCTTTCATTTATTTATTTATTCTTTTTTCATTCTATTGATGAAATATAATGGCACCTTAGCGCGGTTTTTCACGTAAAGTTTGTGAAGATGGGAAAACAAAGAAACTGACAGTCAAGAAAAAAGTTTAAGATTCTCTATATGCTTGGAACAACTACAAAACGTCGCCGGTAGCAACGCAATAAGTACGAGTGAATCTTCTCTACGTACAATTAAAAGTCAAAACAAAATGATATCCCTAAAAGCTCAGAACTTAGTTTAAATATTGAAGCTTGCAGAGTCTAAGCAAAGTAAATATTATGAAAATGGAAGCTGCTCTTGTACTGTATATTAAAGAGATTGGGAAGATGGACTGTTGCCATAATTGGGAACATTTTAAAGAAAAGGCAAAGCAACCGAATTTAATAAAGTATTGGATAACGATCTGATCATGGAGCATAAATCATCATCATCTTCCTTTTTTTACTCAAATGTTACTTTACTGAATATTATTACTAATCCACTGTACAGTACTATTGTAGTGCAGCATTTTATTATCATTACACATTGTGCGTACTGTGTTGTTTTATTTAAGTTCTATTGCTATATTAAGTTAAGTTTTATTTTCATTCATTTTGTGCACATTAAAGTATTTCATGTTGAATTAAACAGTTTTAATTTTTCAAATAGAGTAAAAGTTTAGTTCTTTAAGTAAAAAACTGTAATGTACAGTTGAGGAATGCTTTAAAGCAGTTTGAAGGGTGTTTATAAGTGTCTAAAAGAAATTGGTACGTTTCTAAAAAAAATATACATAAATTTTTCAACAACGCGAAATTTCGACTTACGCGAGGAATCTTGGAACGCATCCCTCGCGTAAGTCGAGACTCGACTGTAATTGCAGATTATTGATCAGCTAATTACGTCCCACCGCACTTATTTAATTTTTCTCCTTTTTTTTTTCCTAGTCCGTCCAAAAATAATGAATCATAAATAAGATTCTTTAAAATGCTATGCCTCCGAAGTCTCCTCCCCCAGTCAAAATCATAACAGAGCATCTCAAATCTTGTTTCCGGGGATTCAACTTAGAAAAATTTCTAGTAGAGAGCCCCCGAACACCTCGTCCTCTAACAATATCGAAAATCATTTTAGGTTGCGATTTTGAAGTTTCAATTCGTTCTACTATCATATTTTAAGGCTTGAGTTTCATAAATTTTCGGGCAATTGACTTTCCTCCCAAGCTCCCCCTCTCTAACACAATCGAAGATCGTAAAAATTGGGTTTTCAAAACAGGAAAACTTCGAAAACTTTTTTACGGAGAGCCTCCAAACTCCTTCCTTCACTAACATCATTCAAAGTCGCTTAAAAACTTAAAAAAGACTCCAACTGTGAAAAATTTCCAGGGGATCTCCCAAGTTCTCCTCCCTGTAATAACATCAAAGTTTGTCTACAATTCATTTTTGGAATTTTAATTTCAAACAATGAAAGGAAGGGGGGTTGAGTTCAATCTTTTTTTTTTTTTTTAATGGCTTGGGAACAGTACCTAAGTCTCATCCCTCACCCTAACGTCTACTAATGAAGCCTACAATCGCACTTTTAAGACTTCAATTTCTAAAAACTTCCGCGGAGGGTTCCCTGATCCTTTCTTTCCCCCATGCCTGTCATTTCGATATTTTCCACTGGGGGGGGGGAAGGGTGCGTACTCAATGCAAATTATATCAGAAAACTTATGTGCAAAGACATTAGTTTTTCAAATTCAGGAAGGCAATGGACCCCCTTGAGTCCCCTAAATGACGAGCCTGCTTTCCCCTAACATCACTAGAGATAATTTAAAATAGCGTTTTTCAAACTACGATTTTAAAATTTCTGCCTAGAGATAATTTAAAACAGCGTTTTTCAAACTACAATTTTAAAATTTCTGCCTAGAGATAATTTAAAACAGCGTTTTTCAAACTACAATTTTAAAATTTCTGCCAAGGGAGAACACACGGCTCCCTATCAGATGGGATTTTTTTTTCTTTTAGAATGCCGCCCCTCCCCCCCAAAAAAAAAAACTAGTTAATGGTTGCGCCACTGACTTATCTTTTAGCGCCCGAATAATAAAGTTATGATATCCTCCAAATACCAAAAGCTTAATCCACACTTGCTCTTGTGGTTGTTTCTCGAGGTTGACGTCCTCAAAACTTTCTATCTTTGGTCGCCTTAAGAGAGCGAGGAGGGCATAGGCAGAGGCGTGCACAGAAATTTTAGAGCCAAGCCACAAATGACTTTCATGGGCCCTCGTCCAAATTGTTTATCCCTACGTCCCTACATATGTTTCACCTCCCATTTTAAAAATCTCGAGCCCGGGCCAACAGGTATCCCTTCTGGCTTCTCTCCCCTGGGCATAGGGACGTAATTCCCATGACCTGATCCGCGTTTAGGAGATGAAGAGTATTTGATGGAGTTGGTTAATAATGGAATTAAAGTGTTCCTTTTTTTCCAGTTTTTTTTCTTCCTTTTCAGGACTGCCGAGAGCCAAGGCGTGTTCCCTTGTCAGTTTGGTATTTGAGTCCCTCCTCCTATAAAATATGAAAAACTTATGCTACTCCAATTCCGAGCCAGGACCCCAGCACCAGAGAGGGCTGGACCCCTTGTTTCCGACTAGGCTGACATGGCTTCTCGTCGTTCTTTTTAATAAAATTTTTTCCAAAAAATGATATTTTCAATTCTCTACTTCAAATTTGATTTACAAAGTCAAAACATAAATTAGTCATGAACAAGATTTTTTGCTTGATAACAAAACGACGTGATTGCACGAAACTCAATGGCAGCAGCTTACGTTCTTTTTGGAGTAGTTTCTCACAATCAGTGAATGAAGTAAAGATTACACGAAAAAACGGTATGCGCAATAACAAGACAATAAATATTCTGATTTGGAAAGCATCCAGCTTTATTATTTTCCTTTATCGAGGATTACATAAATGAGTATTTTTTTTTCTATCTTGAAATCATATTACATACTTTGAAATATAAGTGAAAGTCATGCTTCAGTCAGAAACCTATTTCTGGAATTGGTAAAATTTTTGTATTTTGAGCAACAAAAACCTTAATTTTAAAAATAAATGGAAGGAAAATATTTCGTTATAGTTTTGGCAATAAGCATTTCAAGGTTTTTGCTTAAATAATTGTCGAAGCATTAGTGCCTGTTATAGTCATGGGCATCCTACTCCTCCGAAGCCCTCTCCCTCAGAGCATCTTAAATCTCGTTTCCAGGACTTCAATTTAGAAAAAGCATTAGTAGACAGCTCCCGAACACCTCGCCCTCTATCAATATCTGAAATCATTTAGGATTGCAGTTTTGAAGCTCCATTTTCGAAAAACTGCCGGACCCCTAACGTTACCAAATGTGTTCAACAATCAAATTTCAAGACTTCAGTTTCAGAAAATTTTCGAGCATGGGCCCTCGAGCTCTTTTTCTTTAATGCCACCCAAGATCGTCAAAAATTGGGTTTTTAAAACAGTAGTTTTTTGAAAAGTAATTTGCTCCAAACAGGAATGTTGAGGGAAAAATAAACAAATTTTGAAAAATTATTTAAACGCAGTAAATGTTTTTGTTCAAATTCATTCGACTAGTAATAAACATAAAATGCAACCTAAATGTAAAATACATTTGCAATAGGCAAGAAACGATCAATATTAATGTATTCAAATAAAATACATTCGAAATTGGTCATGCTGAAAGAAAGCACGTTTTGAGTGACTTTTCATCTTAAATCTAACTTTCATTGCCTTGAAAAAGGGACTTCTTAAAACCCAGAAACACGTGTCTACAACAATCTGCATAACTTGTGTAATAAAACGTTATTACATAAGTAAACGTCAAGTACAAATGTAGTTATTCAATTCTTATAAACATGCGTATTATCTTTTCATTATTTCAATGTAATCAATTTTTAATAAGGAATAATCGAATTGAAACTTCACTTTGATATTGTGCTCAATGAAAAAGCGTGATATTTTCTATATGCCTCAGTAATCTTCTGCGTTTTGAGTTTCAATCAAATGAACTGCTTAGAAGTTAAGATAAAAAGTGTCACATATATTTGAACGTTTCATAATTATAATAAATTTTTAAAATATCAACTGTATGAATAGCTTGGTTATCACTGCGTGTCCAAAAAAAAAAAAAAAAAAAAAAAAAAAAGCAATTTTTCGAGCATACAACTGTAAAAGAGCTCAAAGCTAGAATATGTTCATGCTAATCAATGGCAATAAAAAATCATGCATGGGTCCTCGGTTCATATATAAATTTAGAAAAATAGCCCGAGTTATTAAATTTTATTTGCACTTAAAACGCTTTTTGGCTCTCAGTAACGTCTCCGTGCTTTGTTTAAGTTGCCTATGACAGAAAAAGCATTTCCTTCAACCAGTATTTTCATCTTTATCGAACAATCACATTGCTTATTGTTCTCACTTGACTGTTTTGAATTCTTATGATTTTATTTTCTCTCCGCCTCCCTCTGCAGCACCACCGTCGGCCGGCTGCCTCACGATGCTGCTCCTCTAGCAAAAACAGGGTCCAGGTTGCGTCCATACACACGCGCATACATACTAGGGTTTCCAATCCCGCGCAGAATTCAATCCCGCGGGATTTCGGGATTGTAAGGAGTCAATCCCGCGGAATTGACTTTGTTCTTCTAAAAATTTAATTTTAATGTCAAATAGAAAAAGTTCTGCTTCTTAGAAATGATGGCTTTTGTTACTTGAATAAGTAGTCTTACCGAATTCCGTAACATCAATTGCAGAGCGCTACAAAGTTAGATCCCAATCCGTCATCAGGTGAGGAAAAGTGTGCCCCAAAAAAGTTGCTAGCAAGAAATAAATAATTTTTGCTCAAAAAATAATGCGCTTGAAGAAAATACGTGATGTGGCTTCAGTGCATTTGGTTTTACTGAGATTAAATAACTGTGGACATTTTTCAAAATATCCCCATTAACTTACAAAAAGTCCACAGTATTTTTCTTATCAAATGCACTGATACAATGACACACGCTTATGAAAAAACAAAGTAGTCAGTGGGCTACGGGGGAAGAAACTGCATTTTATGATAAATTATGAAACTTGGCATGTTTATGTGGGTTAAGAAAGAAGAAGGTTAGAAATTCTCTCAGTGCCTGTTCTGGATTTTCTTCACCTTCAGTTAAAAAAAAAAAGAGATTGAAGTTCAATGATCTGATACTACGCATGGTTACGCCGGCTGAGAGGGCAAGACTTTCTCCGCCCACTCCGGTTGCAAAGTAATCTTCTTGTGCAAACATTAGATATCAGGAGACTGGAGCAACCGAAGCGATTTTCCTGAATTGCTCAAAAAATATTCTGGAGATTTGAAGTCCAGAAAGGTGGAGAATTGGCTTGGTGAGAAGGACTTTGGAAAGAGGAGAAACTTTTCTTGAGCGGTACCACTATGGCACAACGTTAATACTGAAGGAATGCTCAATATTTTGGCAAACAATAACTTAAAATAAAGATTGAAAATTTTCATTTTTAAGGGTAGAGGAAAGAGTGATATAGTCAGAGAACTCGAGTCTGTCCCAAAATTCTAGCTCCCAATAATTCTAAAAGTATGCTATAATTTAGTTAACCAATATGCTGCCTTTTTCATTTATTCTATCACTGTTGGAAAAATAATGTAAACTTAACTTACATGTGCAATATTTCAGCCTGTATTTAGTATAATACGGCTGATTTTGTATGCGTCATACTCAATGCCTCTCTGAACTCTCTGCTCTGTCCCATTGTGTCCCCCCGCAGGAGCGTGCGGTAGGATTATTTAAATACCATTTAAAAAGTAAATTTTTCTACAAGAATACTTTTTGAAAAAAATAAAGTTCAGCCAACTTTTAAGTTTGTTTGGCAAGATTTATTTACTTTATATATATATATATATATATATATATATATATATATATATATATATATATATATATATATATATATATAAAGGATGTCCCAAAATTAACGCAAGATTTGAATTTGCCGCCATTTGCAATAAATTGTGGGCAATCTTGAAAAAAGAACAATTTGGCAGCTAAGGGTCTAGGGTTATTACAAATGGAGCGTTTTCGATTCTATAATGCGTTTTCATTATCGAACAATTATTTGAAAAATAATGAAAGTTTGGGCGAGTCAAGCAGTTTACTGCTATTGGCGCTCGATATCGCAATTAGGTAATGCGCAGGTGGTTGTGGGATTGCTGACATAGACGTTTGACTTCAAATAACCCCATAGGGAGAAGTCTAATGATGTAAAATCACACGATCTAGGGTACAATTCATATCACCGAAACGGTAGAGAGTACACGAACAGGAAATTCCTCATGCAGTGATTGAATTGTTTCGCTGGCTGTATAATAGCATAACACTCCATTTTTACTAACCCCAAACTCCCAGCTGTCAAATTGTTCTTTTTCCGTGGCTGCCAACAATTCACAGCAAAAATTGTGGCAAATTCAAATCTTACGTTAATTTTGGGACACCCTTTATATATTCTTCTTCTTCATCAGCACAACAGCCTGGTGCAGGCCAAGGCTTTCTCCGTCTGCTTCCTCCAGGCGGTACGACACGTCAGTGTCTCCACCTGTTCACTCCCAAAATTTTAAAGTCCTTCTCAACACTATCCAGCCACCTTGTTGCTGGTCTTCCCCTTCTCCTTGTACCCTCAATCTTCGAAAAAGTTAGCTTTTTAACCGGGTCCAGATCTGCACGCCTAAATACGTGCCCCATACGTGCTATATATATATATATATATATATATATATAGTTTTTATTTTATCTACAATAAATGGAAAAAAATCAATTTTTTGAAATAAGCCTAAATATTTTTAAATCTGACCTACTTAATTTTAAAATTTCGATTTGTCAGACGCGAATTCAATTTATTAGTATTTTTAAGAAAATGTTCATAGGTTTTCTTTTAAAAACTATTTTGTCGGAAAAAGTATGTAGGTAGGACGCTTGCAAGTTGCAACCCATATTTAATCAAAATAACATGCGTAGTAATAAAAGTTCCATTAATCGAATTTCCCCTGAGGAAAGGTCAATTTCCCTTGGTACTTTCCATATTTGATGTCACACTATTTTCAACATTTTTGACCACTCTCTCCCCTTTGTCACAAAGTGTCACAGTTCACCTTACACCCCTCCCTTCCCCCTCCTTTGTCACATGTCACGCTATTTTTCATTAACATATTCTTACACAAAATGCATGATGTCACACTTTTGTTACCCTCTTCTTCCCTCTTGTCACAAGCTGTCATACTTTCAGGAACCTTCCTCCCTCCTCAAAGCTTGACATAAATTGCGGAGAGAGGAGAGCCCCTTAAGAAAATATGCCTGTTTTCATTGGATCGTCACAATGGATCATTTTATTGCAACTTATACAGCACCATCAAGATCAATAGTTTTAAAGAAATTTTGATATCACTATCTTTTAAAATATTAAAAAATCGTGCAAGACGACTTAATTTTTTTTCACGCCTTGAGATAACAAGAGAAGCTAGTCGTCTGGGAAAACAGAAAACAACTTGACCTTGATCTTCAAACTGGAGGATGAATTATTCAAGAAAGTAAACACAAATCACGTAAGAAACATTCTCTATCCTTTCCGTTCATCCAATAAAAATATTCTAGAAACTGTAGGCGTTTATTTAGGCAGCTTGAAAACTTACTAACGTAAGTATCTGCTCAAACAACAAGAGTTAATTCAGTGATTTTTGAGGGCGCAGAAGAGCTCAGACAAAAGGGATGGGGGCTCTTCCAAACGTTTCTGCTTTCGCCTCTGTTCACGATCACACACACACAAAAAAGTCCCGATTCTGTCAATATTCAGCAAGATTTCTATTATGCAACCATTAGTCCTACACAGGAGCAGTGGGGGATAAAAGGGGGGGGGGGGGTCATGACCCCCCCCCCCAAAAAAAAAACCTCGTGTTAATATTTGAATGTCTGCTTGAAAAAATAAAAAATGTCGAAACCATAAGAAAAAGTAAATAAATTTTTGAATTCAATATTTTATGGCATTACATGAAAGGATGGATACAAAGAGGAGGGAAGGGGGGTCATGAGAGTCATGTCCCTCCTCTCAATCTGCGACAATACTTTGCAATCTGTTATAAGGTTGCATTTGTGTAATGAAAATGACTGCTTGAAAAGGAAAGAGAAGAAAAACTGACCGAAACCACAAGAAAGAGGAATAAATAATTTTTGAATTCCCCTCCTTTATTTTGTGGTATTACATGTCACTTTTCTATGTATATGCCGCCAGATTCCTTTCTGTTGTGAGTTTTAGATAGTTTCGTTTTTATTCGTACTGAGTTTATTTTTAAATGAGCTGTTAATAGTTTAAATCAGTGTTTTGGTGTCAGGCAGAAAATGTAAAATTTTAGTATCGTGTTAGCCTAAAACCTAGTAACACGAAAGTTTCCGTCCCATCGTTTTAGACGGAAATTGTGCTGAAAAAAGCTGGGTTAGTTAGAAAAAGGACTACCTGTAACAAAAACAATGAAGCGTTCAGGTGACAAAATATTGTTGTCTTTTTTGAAAAGTTGAAAAACACTGAAGAACCCAAAACCGATGGAAACATATCCGGAGTTCTTGTATCAGACTCAGAGAATGCAACGGCTTCATTTGCGTCTGATTTTTCTACACTGCTTGACAATTGCTAAGGAACAATTACGCTTTTTGGAATAGTTAAGAATTGATAATGATTAAAGAAACAGAACGAAATATATAGTTAATGGGGAAGATGTGCCTTTATTACAAGTACAAAATAATACAGATATTACTGCATCAATGAAGTAAAAACTTACAAATAAAAAAATAATCCTACTTAGATGATCTTCATACAACAAAAAAAAAATGATCTATGTCAGAATGATGGAGACATGAGTACCTTAATATGATTTATGATTACTAGAGACACTAAAGCACAATTTACATATGTTTTCCATACTCCCCACTAATCATTGAGGAGTGTTTGGGGGATGTTTTCCTACTCCTCTCTCAATGCGGATTTGAGTTCTTATACTGTTTTGTGAGGGACGGTTCTTCGCGCAACGCGTCTGCCAAGAGCCTTCCAGGCAAGTTCAATTGGATTTAAGTAGGTAAAGTAGGCAGGCTACTACATACGGAGAATGTTTTCACTTTGCAGTGTGTCTGACACTTCAATGCTCCAGTGTGGCCGTATATCGTCGTCCGTAAAGAGAAAGCCTAGACCTACAGCCCCCCTAAACAGACGAACATGGTCCAGCATAACATTTTTGCAATACATTTGCGACGTATTTGCTTTCTTATTCAAAAATGTGAAGCGGTGTTCTGCCATTGTGCATGATACCTGCCCGCACCATGACGCCTGGGCCGTACCGATCACGTTCGCAAATAAATTTTTGTGCATAACGTGTTCCACGCGCTCTCCACAGTAGTTGGTGATCAGAATCACTTGTCTCACTGAAACGAGATTCGTCAGAGAACATCACTTTAGACCCCAAATTGAAAATTTTGAAAAATAGTAGTAAAATTCTTCATTTTGATACCTTAGAAAGAGTTATTGAGGCTACAAAAATATCAGAAGAAAAAAAAACTTCAAATTTTTTTAAAAGTTATACGTTATTTTGAAATTAAGATCAATCAAAATGAAAATTGCTTGTGATTCGACAAATGAATGTCATTAAGCGACTAAGAAGAAAACAGCGAGGGAGAGGAAAGAAAACACATGATCACTCGTTTTTGATGCTTGATTTTCGCGATTTGGGGCCCCCCATAACGCAGGGTTCCTCAGCCATAGCTTATATAGCTTTCAGGTGGATCCGATCCTGCTGTCAAAAATAAAATAAGACCTGCGCGTTCTAATAGTAGGAAACCTTCTTTACTTAGAATAGTGAAACATTTTTACGCATTCACCCCCCCCCCCATTTATTCTTGTCATACACGTTAGCATATCATAATTTCAACAACAAAAAAATTGTTTGTCATCACGTGCATGACAGATAAATTTCTACGTTATGCAACAACTGAGCTTTTAGGAGCACGTGTTCCTCCTTCACCAAGAAGGAAGAATTCTTTTCAGCTCTGCCTTTGTCTTATCAATTGAATGAGATATCTCTTTCATCTCAAAGATGCATTCCAGAACACTTTGGAAAAAAATAACGTTACGAAAACTATTGCATTTAAAGTAGGGATTGAAATTACACGATTCTTAATTCTTGAGTAAGTGATAAAAGACTTCGAGAGAGTGTTTTGAAAGAAACTGATCCAGCATTTATTAAAATAAATCTTATCCTAATCTTAAGTTCTGAATTTCTAAATTTGAGCGGGAGAGTGGAGGGACATCAACCAATGGCGATGGCGCACCCCTCTCAGATGCTACGGTGCACTCTTCAATTGAAATAAAAATCCCTCTCAAAAATTACCACCTTAAAAATTTCAATGGCACAGTCATTGCATTGGAGCGAGCGGATTATAGGGACTGCGGAATAAATTTAATGCAGAGCTGAAAATCCATAAACTGATTGGGAAAATTAAATGGCTATGTAAAAAAAAAATAATAAATAAATAATAATTACTGAAAGAAACATCCTGAGGGGAATTAGAGATTAGAATATTTTATGACTAAATTGAAAATCCTAAGAATTACGGAATTTTTTCGAAATGATAGGATGCAGGTCCGTCATTCTAGGCAGGGCTGCAGAGTTGGAGTCAGATTGGTTTTGCGCTAAAGGAGTCGGAGTTGGGAATCGAAGGTTTAAAATTTCAAGAGATGGAGTCAATCAATTTCCCTCGAAGTCCGCAACTGTGCCAGTGCTTGCCGGATCGGAGTTTAAGAGTCATTGTCTGTAAGAATCAGGCAGTTTAAGGCATTTGTGATTGTTGACATTTTTAACTTTCTTTATTTTCACATATGTTGTTCCTCTTATCATGAATGTAATGTAAATCCGAAATTTGAGCTTTGTCTGACTTACCGTTTTTGAGAAAATATTTTTTTTTTAGTTTAGGGGGCGTGGCACATTTTTACTGGTTTTTCAAATTTGCAGATTTTAATGTGCCTGTTGCTTGAAGCGCCCTTACAATGACATGGATTTTTTAATTCCATATTATTATATGGTCTTGTTAGATACTGTTACAGCTGTCAAATCGGTGTCACTACGAGGGTGACGCCCACAAACTCCGTTTAAAAATGACAGAAAATGAATTTTTTTTCTATATTCAATGCCAATTTTCTCAAAGCGGATTCATGATGACACCAACGTTTTTAGATCATTTTTCAGCCACACTTCAGCTGGTCAGCTGACTGTTATTATGAAAGTTGGACAGAAAACTTCTTGCTTGACCGTAGCGTCGTTTCCATTTTCTAACTGACAATGATGTCTATATGGTTTATACAGTTGTCTCTTTTTGCATAACAGTTTTGTTCACTAGGTATCATCTGCAACAACAAATTCAAATTAAATTAAATCGATGTCGTTATCAATTTCCTCAAACAGTATGTAAAGTGCTGACTTTCTGCACGTAATCAGTTCACCAATTCATACTGCGTATACGTAATTTTGCAAACCTTTGTCCGATTCCTTGGTAAAGGGCTGTCCATAAATAGTGTCATACTTTTTTTTTCAACATTTTTAACACCCCCTATCTCAAAGTTTATTTTACAAGCTACTTTTCATAAACATATTTGTATTAAAGAATGCTTGATGTCACACTTCTTACTCTTTCCTTTCCCCTTGTCACAAAGTCACAATTTCCCGACCCCCCCCCCTCTTAAACATCGTTTGTGTTGTAGTAATCTACAAATACTTCTTTATTGTCTATTAGGATTGTCGAGTTCATTGAGGAAAGAGGAACTGCGCGATCCTTTTGAGTCAGTTTGAAATTTGTGAATGGCTAGTGTTCCATTTTTTGCCATGAAGGTGCGTGTTTGAAATTCTATAACTTTTGATTAGTTGAATAAAATATAACATAATAGTATATCAAATTGAAGGAAATTTAAAGTTCTATAACTTTGTCAGTGATAATTTTCATAAATACTGATCTTGGGAGGCACTAGGAGCAAATGAGAGAAAAAAAGAGAGAATTTTTCGAAAATCATCGATTTTTCATAACATATACGCGGAAAATAATTGAAAATTTGGCAAATATGTGTAGAAACAGTTTCATAGGAAGTTTATTTAGCTTGAATGTTTGTTTTAAACGCATTTTTTTCACCGTTTCCGACATTTTCTCGAAAAACCCAAAATTCTCTTCCCCCTCCCTCCCACCTTTAGCTCACCCCCTAGAGGTGGGGACTTTTAGTATGTTTACTAACTACCCCTAACAATATTCTGAAGTCAAAAATTATCGCATATTCCATGCACGCTACAATGTGTTCATTGACTAGACTATATGCTTTCATAGAAACGTCTTAAAAATACATGCAATTTTTGAAAAAAAAAATAAAAACAAATCAACATCAACAAATACTTTTTCTGGGGCTCTTTAATTATAGGCAGAGTGACACAAGATAGTCTTAAGGAGTTAAAACCATTAAAACATTTCTCGATAATTTCAAAGCAGTGATTAAACACCTGGAAGAAATCAATCTTTCGAAAACGACTCTTTCAATTGTGATAAAACGGATGCCCTTTAATATGTCGGACTGTTCAAAATTTTTACCCAAGTTGTTTGTATTGTAGAGAGTTTTTGAATAATGCTTTACTCGATCAAAACATCTTCAGTAGCTAACCTTATTTTTCGGTCTGTTCATGCTTCAGTTCAATCTACCCTTGAAACTGTCATTAAATTTCATATAGATGTGTTTTTCAAACAAGCTTGAAACTTTTCAGAAACATAATTTTTACTCCGAGCCAATTTTTAAAAGGTGCGGGAAAAAAATGAACTTAGAAGCGGTGAAAAATATCCAAATGATATGAAGTCAAACAATGATTTAATATTTTGTATTAATCAATAGATTAAGCTTCTAATGAAATCAACACAAGAATTGATGATAAATATTTTTCTGTATTCTTTGATCTATATTATCTGGATTGGATATTGAAAACGAGAAATAAAATGTTTCAGCTATGAATAAAATTTATACGAGGCAGGAAGACTTGTTTTGCGTAAAGAAATTAGACTATTCAATGATGAAAAATGAATCCCCACATAATTTTTAAAACTGCTTGGGGGATTTTGAAGAGCAAGATCTGAAAAGTGTGTTTTCATACATAACTTTTGTTACATTTTAGAACGTTAGAAAATTGATTTCAAAGCATAATGGGCAAAAAAATCTGTAGTGGCTGTAGTGGCAAAAGAACACGGCATTGGTGATAACAAGAGTATAGTTAATTTAGTAACAAGATTTCCTGTTCTTTCGGATTGCAAAAATCATGCATGAAAACTTCAATATGAGGTAAAAACTATACAATCAAGATGTTTTATATGATAACTTATAGTAAAATGAATGAAATATTTTTTCACAAAAATTTAAATTGTTTTTAAACACTAATTTTTATTAATATCAAACGCATTTTATGACCACTTCCTGTTAGCCAATGTGTTTTGTTCCATACTAAGGTAGTTAATATTTAAGAAAACCGACCCCCCCCCCCAAATGAAATGCTGAAATGCGCCCCTGCTGTACACGAGTGTAAAACCCCGGGAGCGCTAAATTGAAACTATAAAATTAAAAAATTCAATTTTCCCAGCCTTAAAGGAAAAAAAGGATTTTATATCGATTCAAGTCTGCGACAGCAGCCGTTCGGGTACGAGAAATGTAACGCACCCTCCTTTCCCAACAACAGTAAAGTTAGCCAAAGTCTCGTTAAAAGGACTTCAATTCTGAAATTTTTACAGGATCGCCCTAAACGCTTCACTTCATTAAGAATAGTCTAAAATTTTGTATTTTGGACTTGAATTTCGAAAACTTACCGGGGGAGCCTCCTCAACTTCAGCTCAACCCCAAAATTATAAAGATGCATGAAAAAAAGAAAAAAACGGTAAATTTTCTGGTTAAGTACCACCGAATGCCCTCCACATTATTGAAGATGGACTAAAATTTCGTTTTTAAAGCGTCAATTTCAAAACTTGTTCAATTAAGCAGCGCTCCCGGCTACAGCCAATAAACATCTAAAATTTCGTTTCTAGGTCGTTAATTTTGAAAAGTTTTCAGGAAAGCCTCTTCTTCTCCCCGCCCACAAAAGCCCTCTCACAACTTTATTTAAGTTCGTCTAAAATTTCAATTTTAAAACCTCGATTTCGAAAAATTGTGGTCGAAGATTACCTGATCTCCATCCTTTCATTTCAATTCAATTTATCAAAAAAAAAAAAAAAAAAAAAAGGCCCAAAATTACCTTTTTCGGAATACAATTTCAAAAAATTTCCGCGCGGGGGGGGGGGGGGGATCTCGAACCCAACCCAGTTAATATCACCCAAGATAAATCAGGGGAAATTAACAAATGCATTTCATTCAGAATAGAAATTTAAAAAGATGGTTTATTATTGCGTACTTAAGACATCAATTTTGAAAAGAATCGTGGAGCGTTCCGAACCCCATCCCTTTTTCCTAATGTCATCAAAGATTGCCTACAAAGGTGTTTTTGGTGTCTCAACTTTGGAAAAATTTACACGGGTATGCCCCGACTCCATCCCTCCATAACATGACTAAAAAATTATTTTTTTTTTTTTAATTTTTTGGATTCGAAACTCCAACGAACTATATGAGGCACTGAAGTCACTGTCTAATGGCGGACTTAAAAACTAAAACAAACGCACATGGTAACGAAGAAAATGCTAAAAGTGTTGAGATTTTTGTTCGTACGTATGATTTTTTCGCTTTATTCTTTTTAAATTAATTTTCAAAGTCTTGTGGATATTCTGGCCCACGTAGAAAGAAATGAGAATTCCAGAAGCATTACTAAACGTCAAAGATTAATGCAAACTACGTAGTTCGTAGTTCTAAGCAGCTATTTCCACGATGTTGAATTCGATATTTATCAATTCTTGATAAAACTAAATAATAATTGTGGCCTGACAAGAATAACAATTAATGCTAGAAAATTCAATATGACATTACAAATTGTTATCGAAAGAAGATACTTTTTTGCCTTGCTTGGCTAGCGCTTATTGTTTTCCATTTGTAGCTGAGTTATTTCTCTCGAATTCCCGAATCGGTTAATTTAAAAATTTTCTGTTTCGATTTTTCTGAGTTACGATTTAATTGTGTCATGTTATGCAAATCATCAACAAAATTCTCACGGATATATGGTGGTAGTTTTCTTTTCAGTTGATTGACCATTATTTCTTTTCACTTATCGAATTCTGTAATCTTACTACCATTTTATTCCACTCATGATAAAAATTAAAAATGGTTTAACTAAAAACGCGAAATCTCGCCAAGGCTACTTTGCTCGCACTATACTATTGGGTTGTTCGGAAAGTAATTTCGTTTTTTCCCGTCAGAGGACTCAATTACGTTTTTTCGAAACCAACTTCACACTTAAGCCGCATAACCATTATATGTCTTGAGAGCTGATATTGCAAGGCTTGTGTGTGAAAAAGTTCTATAAATTCTACGCAGTAGTTTTTGGTTGGTGCCCTTTTAAATATGGAGAGCAATAAGCAGCATTTTCGTCATATTTTACTTTTTTACTTCAGAAAAGGTAAAAATGCTGTCCAAGCGAGAAAAAAATTGACGGATGTGTATGGAGAAGGCGTGTTAACAGTACGCCAGTGCCAGAACTGGTTTGCAAAATTTCGATCCGGCAATTTTGATGTCGAAGATGCACCACGGTCTGGAAGGCCGGTCGAAGCTGACAAAGATGCGATAAAGACATTAGTTGATGCAAATCGGCGAATAACCACACGAGAGATCGGTGAGAGATTAAATTTGTCGAATTCGACTGTTTTTGGCCATTTGAAAGGCATGGGCTTAACCTCGAAGCGTTGACGCGTGTGATTCGCTCCTCAAACGTCAAGAAAATGATCCATTTTTGAAGCGGATTAGTACTGGGGATGAAAAATGGGTTGTATACAACAATGTTAAACGCAAGAGGTCATGGAGCAGAAAAGATGAACCGGCTCAAAGCGTGTCAAAAGCCAACATTCACCAAAAAAAGGTGATGCTCTCCGTTTGGTGGGATGTCAAAGGAATCGTTTTTTTTTTTTTTTTTTTTTTTTTTTTTTGAGCTTTTGCCGGACAATACAACGATTAATTCAGAAGTCTATTGTCATCAGCTGGACAAATTGAATGATTCACTTAAAGAGAAGAGGCCCGAATTAATCAACAGGAAGGGTGTAGTGTTCCACCAGGCGAGACCTCACACAAGTTTGGTCACTCGCCAAAAACTTTTACAGCTTGAATGGGACGTACTGCAACATTCACCGTATTCTCCAGATCTGGCGCCTTCCGACTACTATTTGTTCCGGTCCCTGCAAAATTTTTTGGATGGCAAAACCTTTACCTCAAATGAAGATGTCAAAAACCACCTGAACCAGTTTTTTGCCAGCAAGGACCAAAACTTTTATGAGAGGGGAATTATGTTACTGCCAGAAAGATGGCAAAAAGTGTTGGACCAGAATGGCCAATATATAATTTAATAAAATATTTATTCATTATACGAAAACTGTCTTTCATGTTCCCCAAAAAAAAACGAAATGACTTTCCGAACAACCCAATAAAACTATAACCCTAAACAAATTTGGCGAAACCTTTCAGCTGAGAATAAAAGGAATAAAGTAAATTCTTTCTTTTTGTTCTACGATGATATATTCAAGAAAATATTTTGCATACTGTCCATTCCAACTAAATGCTGCTGTAAAATATGGTAAGTTTAATTAATTTAAGATTAAAAAAACCCCCATATTCTTACAAATTCATACAAAACAATAAAATTTTTTACCTTGTATAACGTTATCCAAGTTTGTTAATCCAGAATTTTCGCTTTCACCAATTATTAAGGAAATAATGATGACTAACATTATTTTGAGAAGCTCGAGAATACTACTAAGGGACGAAATTATTTCTGTAGCTGAAAGCAAACTAAGATACATCGATTGCGTTAATAAATACTCAGAACAAACTGCCTGTGTTTACGTCAACAGACACACGTGGAACGCAACGTGGCAATGTTTTAGTTTCATTTGCAGTTTTGTAAATCACCGCTAGGTAGCGTATTCGAGCGCTGGAGTTCCGAATTTCAATTTTGGAAATATTTTCAGAGAATGCAGACGATCTATATAATTTCTCGTAAAATCATGAAGTACGTCTGCAATTACGGTTTTAGGATTTAAATTAGAAAACGTTTCTGGAGGAAAACTTGTAAGCTACATGTCTCTCACATCATTGAAGCTCGTCTAAAATTTTGTTTTTAGTACTTGATTCTTAAGAACGTTCCGGAGGTACGCCTGGTGCCTCCGATCTCAGACTGCGCCAAAAGTATTAAATTTGTCCCAAGTTTTCGCTTTTATACTGTAATATCGAAAAACTTCCAGGGGAAAGTTTCCGAATCTCAACCTTTATAATGTCATCTACGATTGCTTACTATTGCGTATTTAAGATTTCAATTTAAAAAATTTACGTGGAGAAACCCGAGTCCCATTCCACTAACGCTGTCTAAAGATGCTGGAGAATCCATAGACTAATAATAAGAGTAGACCGAGCTGTGGCAACCCTTTTGCTGCTCATAAACCAAACCATGTGACTGGTGGATATCCTAGCAACAGCGGGTGTTAATCGTAGCAGACGATCAACGCCAACGCGTAATAAAATAAATAGAATTTATGGAACACGGAAGAATGATCTTTTATGGAGTCCGATTTGTAAATTTGTTATTCTAAGTTGTAAATATTTTGTTAATATAGTGAGTTTTTCGTTTAGATAGTATTGTGCATTTTCTTTAGTCAATTTCAATAACTCTCTAAGCAATAAAAGATGCAAGCGACTAAGAAGAATCAGCAAACGGTAAGATTTTACCTACAGTTTCAATTTAAGATACCGATTAGTACATTTTTGCGTTAACGCAGAACGTTTACGCCATTTCGTTCACGCCAACGCTGACAGCTCCAAATGAAATAAAAGTTACCGAAAACTGATCAAAAAATATTATTAATGTCAAAATAATGCATAACTAAAAGAAAAACAGTTCAATCTCTGCACCTGGAAGTTTTTTTTTAATGAAAACACATTGTCGTAAAATGCATGTCGAGTGTCAAACTGTAGATAATGCTGCCATCTAGCAACCATGCTGCCAAAGTCTTCGCCAAGCCCTTCCACTAGTCACATGATACATCTATGAACCAATTTTCTTCATCAGCAAGAATGAGAAAGCTCAGTCTACTCTTATTATTAGTCTATGGGAGAATCTTTTTCTTTCGAGTAATTGATGTTTACAAATTAGAATCTGGCAACTGCAGGAGAATCATTTTCTTTCGATTAATTGATGTTTACAAATTAGAATCTGTCAATTGCAGGAGAACCATTTTCTTTTCATGTGAAATCTTCTTGTTGGGGCCTCGATGGCGCTGTGGTAGAAGTTGTGTCTTCTAAGCCAGAGATGTTGGTTCGATTCCCACCTCGCCCTGGGTGTCCTTCCATTCTCATGTATTGTAAATCTTTCATTTGTATTGTCCTGAGAATAAAATTTGGAAAAACGTTGTGGATTATTTGAGGTATAAAAAGCTTCTCCGCTAAGAATAGACCTCAATGTGTGTTATAAAGTCTTGTGCTATGAGTAAAAACTCTGGGGAAAATCTTTTTCCGTTTGAAATAATTTAAAAGGTAAATATTGTATTGTTTTATTATGTTTCTACTTATTGATTGCAATTTCCCGCGAAAAAAAAATCCATTAGAAGACAATAATAACAGCATTCTTTTGACATTTGTATTTTCAGTATTGGAAATAATTATTGTTAGACGATTGAATTCCTGTAATGTGAATCACGAAAAGTTAATTTTTTTAACATTTTAAAATTCTATGGTCTATAAATATAAACATTATTCTTACTGATATTTCTGCTAATTTATGTTACTAAAAAGAACTAATAGTCCAATTTATTTATTTATTTTTTAATATTGTATTTAGAAAGCAAGCATATTTAGAATATTTTTTAGGACTACAAGATACCGAATAGATGCTGCTGATTGTGTATAAGTTGCACCAAAGTGAGTGAATATTTTCTGCCGTATTTAACTAGACTGGTTTCCTCCCGCCCTCTACTTTTTTCTTGCCTCCTGCTGCCCTGCTGACTATAAAATCAACTGAGGCTTGTACAAAATTTGGTGAGGCCTAAATCAACAGAACAAAAAAAAAAAAAACTATAATTCTAATATTTTCCCACCTTGTTGTTGCTCCTTACTCAGGCCCGGCGAGAGATCATGTCAGCCTAGTCGGAAACTAGTTTGGAATCAAAGTAGTATAAATTTTATAAGGGCTTGAGCCTCAGCGACCAAACTGGGAAGGAGCCCGCCTTGCTTTCGGCAGCCCTGTCCTTTATCAACCACAACTTTTCTTGAGGTCATTTTATCGCTGTAAATTGACCAGTAAAATCAATGTTCCGATGACTCTAGTAATGTTCTTGCCCCTTGGTCAATAACATGATTACAAGGATAACATTTGGTGGCCTAAATCAAAAAGGCGGATCAAAAATTTTCCATGATATTTCTTGAGTAGACAGTTAGCCTCAGATGTTTTACCTCAAAAATCTAGAAGCAAATGAAACTCTTGAACTCACCCTCCCTAACCCGAAAGTCTATATTATCAAGTAGTTATCAAAAGGTCCTTTCTCACTGATCAAGATAATGCCTAAAACCTGCTAACAACTCGAAGAAAGTCGATTTATATTCTACTAGTGGTACCCGCACGGCTTTGCCCGAAATAGAAAAATTAGAAGGTGGTTCTTTTGGTTCGCCTGTATATTTACAAATAATGTATGGTGAATCTTCTCGCCAATTGGCTTGTACCCATAATACGGTTCCACGTATGATAATTTCGTATCTCGCCAATTGGCTTGTGCCCATGTTACGGTTCCACGTTATGATAATTTCGCTATTTACTCGTCCATCTTATGATATTTTTGTTCTTAAAATTGGAATAGAAAAAGAACCACATCGAATTTTCGAAAAATCGCTTCAAGGTGCACATTTCCATGCTACAAACTAACTTTGTGACGAATTTCATGAAAATCGGCTGAACGGTCTAGCGCTATGCGCGTCACATACATCCTACAGTCATCCTCTGGACAGAGAGACTTTCAGCTTTATTATTAGTAAAGATAAAGATTTTACAACCAATGAATGCTTAAGAAAGGAAATTAAAAGAAAGGGAATAATTTCTGAATTAGTGCAAACGGAACAAGAATCGCTGCACGTCATCAACTAAATATCAGAGATCAACTTTTGCTCTTTGGACTGTGATACTAAACCTCATGCGTTGTCAACCGTGGAACCCTCTTTCACTATTTGAAGTACAGGGAAACACGCAAGCAATTTGACCAACCAAAATCTAAGTTTTTCAGACAGGAGGAATTTTGGACTTGAATTCCCACCACCATTCAGAGATAAGTAAACTGATTCTCAGGACAGGAATGTTACATTCAAGCATCAAATTGATCTTTGTTTTCTGAGAAAACAAGGAAATGATAATGCTTATCAAAATTATAATATTTTCTTTTGACAAGGAATGGGAGAGAGCATCCGATTCTTCTGCTTTGGGGGGGAGGGGCAAAAATTCAAAAGGAATGTGGTCAGAATTGTTTCAGAATGAACCTTTTTCAAAACGGAAAAATATGTATCAAAAGAATCTTCATTTTACCATTTTTGAACCTCTATAAAATCTACTGAACTCTTCCTATTGAACGGCATTTCTCTATCTTAAAATTGCCATTTACATTTTTAACATGAACATAATGGAAAGAGAATTTTGAGAATTTTCAGAGTTTCAATATTTTTGATAGCACTGAGCGTGAATCCACGTGTGGATTGGAGGGGAGACCAGAAATTACTAGCGGCAAATCCCAGAACCCCCATTTAAGCCCGAATATCAAATTTATAACGTTCCCCATGGGCGTATCCAGAGAGGCGGAAAAAAACTATCCCTTCTTCCAAAATATAAATAATTAAATGGAAACTGAAAAATTATAAAAATAATGAGTGGTTGCAGCAATATTTTGAAATGCACACATTTAATTTGTAGCGATCCCCCCCCCCTCCGGACCCCCCTTCTGATGACGATCGAATTTCTGTTACAAAGAAAACTTTGTGTCATAGAAGTCCACAGGTAACTTCTGCTTTGGGGATGTCTATTAATGAGTTCAATCTTTTTTTCAACTTTTTGATTCCCCCCCCCTTTTATTACAAAACATAACACTTCACCATACTCCCTCCCCTCTTTGTCACACATCACGCCATTTTTAATAAACATTTTTTTTAATGCGTGATGTCACTCATCTTGTTACCCCTCCCTCCCTCCGTCACCAGTTGTTACAATTTCAGGAAGCCCCCTCAAAGCGCGACACCATTTGTAGAGAGCCCTTTTACTAGAGTTTTGATGTCCAGTGCATTCACAGCAATCCTGCCAGAAACAACAGCGAGTAATCAAATCACATGGTTAATGATAGCAGCAATGTCATTTAATTACATTCTCTAACCGTATGGAGACGCAAATGAATGTATAAAAATTTATTTCATCTGATAATTCATTTCTACTATTACAACAATGGACAAAAGAAAAAAAAATGAAAATAAAGACTTATTGATTTGAAAAAGTTCAAAACTTTTTCGTCTTAAAAATTCAGCAGTGAGTTGAAATAATTGCTAAGCGATACCATTACCTTCAAACAGCCCCGTCACCACGGGAAAGGGGGGGGGGGTCTACCCCGGGTGTCCCCTTTTGGGGGGTTACACCCTAAGTGTAATTGCAAGTTTTTGAGAAATATGCACCTAAAATGCATTTTTAACCGTCTTCAAAAAGGAGCCGATTATCAGTTCATAACGTATGTATGTATGTTTTCTTTTTCTTTTTTTAATATGAAACCCATTGTTACAAAAGTTTGGAGCCGTATAACAGTAACATTAATAACAATTGTAATGATATTTTTGAATAAAAGCTTCTCAGAAGCAGGCATCAAGTTTCTTCAGTGTCATTGCTCCATAGTGGGGGTAAACTTAACCTGGAAGCGAAGTGATGCAGTGATCACGATCTGCTTATCCTTCACAATACTACCAAGTTGGGTTTGCCTCAACTATACAGGATTGCATCACAAGCAACTTGTATGCTTTGAAATGCAAATAAGTTAGGGAAAACGTAATATTTAAATGGTTATAATTAAATTAATATACAAATGAATTCCAGAGAGGAACAAAGAAAAATTTTTAGTGCCAATCGCTTAAAGTTGAAGGCGTGCTTTTTTTTTTTTTTTTTTTAGTATGGGGAATTTAGAATTTTTATGGTAAAAAAAGGTGAAGTTTCGTAATGGTAACTTCTTACTTTTACTGAAATACCTACATTTACACTAAAAATAATGAAATAAATTTTTGAAAAAAAAAAAGATCAGATTTTAAAATTGGCCTAAAAAGTGAAAAATAATTTATTTTTTAAACACCATCGATAATACTTTTAAACATAATTTTTGAAGTTGGCGCAAAAACGATAGATAAGATAGAACACAGCCATAACTCAACTACAACTATAAAAATTTAACCAGGTCTAATTTCTTCACTACCACATACATCATGCGTTAATAACTGCATATTTGAGTACCGATATAAATGTTTCATTCCTAACTTTGGATGATTTTCTGAAAAAAATATTAACGAAGTATGGTTAAACTGGATTATACTTTTTGTTTTTGCGCCAACTTCAATTATGTTTGAAAGTATCGATGGTGTTTAAAGAATAAAATTATTTTTCATTTTTTAGAGCAATTTTGAAGTCGGTTCTATTTTATTTTCCAAATTTTTTTCTATTAAGACTACGAATTTGAAAATTTTCCGGAGGTAACCCCCCAGACCCCCCACTTTTATTTGTTTTTTGTACATTAGCCCACTTAATTTCGCTACAACACAAATGTAGTTGTTTCTGAAAATTGCATGAATATTATGTTTTTATGTTTTCATATTTTTTTTTCTTCTTTTGCACCTATAGATTGGGGGAGGGGTGACACCACAAATAACCGCCCTGGGTGTCACCCATGCTAGGTACACCACCGCTTCAAAAACTACATAATGATGCAACAATTGTGAATAACATGGGATGGAAAAGATAAAGCACACAGCAACCAAATGCTTACTGTATGGTTATAAAATTAGCTCCTAATTAATACTTACCTTACATTACATTACTTCTTAAAATATATACGGATTATTTCTCAGTATTTTCGAAAATTACCGTAATTTTGACAGAAAAAGAAGTTTTAATGTTTCCGCCTATTAGAGTTAAGAGTCTACAATTTCCATTTCCAATCAATCTCTTTCCACTTTGGATTTTGTGAATTGCCCAACATTGAAGTCAATAAAATGTAGCAGAACTGAATAAGTTATATTAGATACATAGTTTTCAACGCATTATTCATTTAAATTTGTTCTAAGTTGCATAGAGAGACAACAGTAATAGAAGAATGCTTTCCTACGTAAATACTATTATTGTATTTTCTTCCAACAGTTAAAAGTTGTAAAATTGTCTTGAAGTTAAATAATCATACAATTTTCAACATATGAACTTCATCTTTTGCATCCCTCCCCCCCCCCTCGCTTTTTTTATAGATTGCTTATTAAAATAAAACTTTACGTATGAACAAGTTATACCAGACAAACAATTTTAAAGGCGTTATTTCAATTTGTTCTAATATACATAGAATGTCAACGATAAAGCATTCTTCTATAACACTATTATTTTTGCTTTCTTCCCAGTTGGTTTCCAGTGCTTAGAGCTATATGATTGTCTTCAAGGAAAAAAATCATAAAATTTTACTATGCGAAGTTTTACTCCCCCTCCTTGCTAACATTTGCGTTTAAGCACAAACGTCAAAATTAAAATTATTCATGCATATAATCGCTTACTAATACATTCAAGACGGGCTTTCATTAATCCTTTAATCCAAGAGTTTTGCTCCACAAAAATTCCCCCATCTTGTTTCGAGAAATAAAATACAAAACACGAATACAAGGACAATAAAAAATCTCCAAACTTAAAATTCTTCTAATTACTTCAACATGAAAATAAAAGCCAAATGTACTCACTCTTATTGATTGAAAAACACAAACCATAATATCGTAGATCAATACTTAAAAAAAAACGAAATCGGCCCTAAATTTTTTCAGTTTCTCTCTTTTCTGCTGAGGACAAGATGTTGACAAGGCGCTAGCAGGACTTAACTGTGAAGTCAAGAAATTCCACCACCATGCTCTTGTTGTGTAAACAGCTGAATACACTATTCGGATAACGTCGAAATCTGAATGTTACAGGTGAAGCGCAACACATGGACGATTTTCGACAAGGTTTCTCCGGTAAAAGGTATAATTTTTTCCCTGCTAATTAAAGTGAAGTCTCTTAGCGTGTAATTTACCGTTACACTAAACTGAAGGAACTCGTATAAGAGGATTATTTCAGAAGGTTGGGGCACTCGAAATGTTGTGTTGCACAACTTGTTAAGTCTCAACACTTCTTACGCAAATAGTTTCATAGCACGCTTTTAAAACTTTTTACACCTAAACACTTATTAATAATCCGTTTACCCCCTTTAAAAATAAAAAAAAGATACGTTTTTAAATCAGTGGTAATTTTACGATAAAAAAGTCAAAATATAAAAAAATACACGATTTCCAAGAAGGAAAATTATAGAGGTGAATAATTGCTTTTTCTTTCTTTCTTTCGGTGCTTAATTGCACAGCTTTATTTTGATGAGAACTTCAATCTGAGCGCCTTGCCTCCCTTACGCATGAAAATTGCAGTTTAGAGTGACAAAACAATATTTCTAGAAGCCTCCGTGGCTGAGCGGCAAAAAGGACTAGTCCCGACAGCTCCCTGCTCGCAGTGCAGGAGGTCGAAGGTTCGATTCCTGTCTTCGCCCTGGATATTACTTCCTTCTCTTACTGGTGTAAAATATTTCTTTCTGATTTGTGCTTTCTGTGTCGTGTGGAGCACGGTTACTTGTGTGTAATAATAATTATGGTAATAATAGTGTTTCTAAGTTTTGTTTTCAGAATAAAGGAAATTTCAACCATGATGTGTGGTCTGTACCGGAAAATGGGCGTACCCCTTCCATTCTCAGAAATATGTTAGTTATGAGTGAGCCTTGCAGTCTTAAGAGTCGTAAACATCGGTCGAACACCATCCATGTAACTCAGGTGAATTTTGCGCCATGTTCTGGGAGATGTTTTGCGGGAAAACATCTCCAAATCTCCTCAAAATAGGACATGGATGGTGGTGCTGTTACTGTTGATGTGTCCATAGTTGATAAATGTAATGGATATATTGGCTCGAGAAGTTGGACTTCTTTCATTATTTTACATTTATAAGAAAGATTTGCAACCCAAAGAGAGGAAATAACACCCAGGACACCGGTGGGAATCGAACCCACTGCCCCCGGTTTATGAAGTGAAGCTTCTACCACAGAGCCTCATGTTTATGACCGCAAGGTAACTATACGCATAGCGAACATCCGACTATGAGATGACTGATATACACATAATGTTGAAAATAAATGGGGGTACGCCCACTATCGGACCACTCTGGCTAAAGAGATAATAATTAATTAAGAAATGTTTAGGGAATGAAAAGTGAAGAAAATGAATGAGAAATGAAAAATGGGACTTCCAGCAGGACTTAACCCCCCCCCCCCGTCAATACGACGTAAGGGCTTATCTTGATTCCACCTGCCGATGAGATTGATAGGACGAAGGTTTACAGGGTGTTCACCACTGTCACCATATTCGACCTCCATGGATTTTTTTTTTTTTTTTGCCGGGACAGGTCAAACTCAATGTTTTCAGCACAAAGCCGTCTATTTTCAACAGTGGCGGCGATTGGAGCTTATACGGGGGGGGGGGAAGACAACTAAAAACCATGGGAGTTTGTGGCAGCTAAAAAGAGGGACAAAAAGGTAAAAGTACAAACTTTTGTTAGGGTTGATTTTGAGAATATTGAAGCAGATAGTGGACATTGATGCAAGTTGAACAACTTAACTCATCACGTTGTTCTTAAGATTTTGATGAATTTTGTACACAATAACTTTTTCCAAAGAAACACTTAGACATGTTAGACTTACACTATTTAACCCTAAGTATTTTGAGGTGTCACAAACACTTGGTAATAATTTTATTTAACAAATATGGCTTGTTTAAGTAAAACAATTGATTTACTAACATCTAATCTAAACAAGGAATACGTGAAAGGGAAATTAATGCTTGTGTTAAATAATGTTTCGTAAACAGATATGCAAAGTAAAACAAATAATTTTGTTCTGAAAACTTTGACACATTTCTACTTTTTTTAAATATAATTTCTAGTTTTATTTCTTAAATTGGAAAATGAAATTTATTACTTAACCATAAAGGGGGGATGGAAGCGATGGAAGCCCGGTTTGAAAATAGGGGTTGTTCACAAATGTTATTAAGCTTTTTGAGGGTGGGAGATTCGTGAAATTGTGAGTTTGTGACAGGGGAGATGGAGGTGATAGCAAGAAATGGTGACACCGCGTATTTTTTAAAAGAATATGTTTATAAAAAATAGCGCTACGTGTGAAAAAGGAGTGGAGGGTGTAAGGTGAAGTGTGACATTTTGTGACAAAGTGAGAGACGGAGGTCAAAAACGTTGAAAATAAGTCTGACATCTGTGTGACCTTAGTGTTTTTCAATTGGATTATCAGATTTTTTTTTCTTAAAAGTTCTGCTTTATATTAGCATCACAAGTCGAATGATGATAAATCCTTCCGCCCCATTTCTCACTATAAAGATAAAGAGCATCTTAGAGCAGCGATTCCCAAAGCGGGTTCCACGGAACTGTAGGGTTCTGCAGAAGGGTGAGAAGGGTTCTACCATCAGTTAGCCGCTCATAAGTTTATTTTTCCATATCAGTTTCATTAAAAGAGAGATAGAGAGAAACAATATCAAAAGAATTCAAAATGCTGTGCCAGATTAAAGTTAGTCGTCATTGTGGTTTCCATCGAATACGACAAAGAAAATGCCATCTGTCTTGAAACAGTCTGACAAGAAACAGTTAATTTTTTCAAGTCTCGTTACTTCCAGAATAACTATTGAACAAGATTTATGAAGACATTGATACTTGGCAGAAATCACTATTTTTCTATGAGAAATACGCTTGCTATCTAAAACAAACGCTTTGAAAGATTATAAACTGAAGCAAAATACATCAAGATCTTAAGAAGTTTTTGATGTTTTGCATGAGAAACGGTGACTGATAAAATCAGCCTTTCTTGCCTAGATTTGTGCTTAACTGAACGCAAACTATTTTTATTCGAGGAGAAACAATGTACCACATTTTTTGCGAGAAACAAAATAACATAACAGCGTCAAAAAGAAAGCTGAATTTTTGTGTTCCTTACTGAAAAGGAAACAGCGTGGAATATTTTACGTTCTTAAAAGACATTTCTGCAAGAAAATCATTCCCATGACGAAAACGCAGTGCAACTATTTCATGATATAATATTTAAAAGAGCATTATTAATCAATTCATGAGCCTTATAAAATCCTGGCAGAATATTTCCCGACTACTCGTTACCACTTTGAATCGGCGCGGCGATACCAAATCCATTTAATAAAAGGGATATGACAATGTTCAATAAAGTGGTTCAAAAAAACTTTTTTTTTCAGCTGGAGTCCAGGACACACCTTTTTTTTTTTGGACTTACTAATAGTATTATGCTGTAAACGTTTTAGCTTCATACTCAAATTTTAAAAGGGTGCTCAATGATCCTTCAATTTAACATTAGCCGTAGTATAGAAAATGTCACAAATTTAGGAACATTTAATTCCCTCAGCTGTTTTTTTGTAAATAATATTTTTATTGCAATGTATATGCATATTACTAGTATATATTATAATATGTAGCATTGATTTTTCAGTTCAATGTATTTTTTAACCCCCTCCCAATACTAATGAAGTTTGGGGGAGGGGGTTGAGCACCCTCTTTCAGTTGAAATAGGAAGCTAAAATCCTTCCTGTGTATTGCTATCCACGAGTCTAAAAATATTGAGGTGTGTCCCGTTATCTAGGAAAAACTTTTTTTGCATGTATTTTTGAACCACCCTACGTTCATGTGACCGTGCCAGAGTGTGAAACATTAACTGAACTGGGTTTTATCATTGAGAAGGAATACTAATGTAGGGAGCCATAGCAAATGTCTCAGTGGAATAAGTTTGGGACCCAATGTTTCCCAGGTCAGGTGACTTGTTTGGCTGGGAAGTTGTCGCGTTTTGACACGCAATCGCTCTTTTGTTATTAAATATTTTTCAGACGGCGTCTATAATGAAGTCGGGGCTACAAATCAGAGCAACTCTGGCTGCAACTCCTTTACCGCATAATAATAAATAAATAAATAAATAACGGATACAAATACAAACCTATTATTCAAACTCCATCTCCCCACTTCTTTCCGAATTTTTAAACACAATGTAACTGCATTTTAATGTGTGCAACATGTATTTTAATGTTTATTCCCTGAAATGACGGGCATGTACAAATAGTTTAAAGTGTTCTGTTATTGACTGAAAATTTATGAATTCATATGTATTGTAATCAATGTTTTGAAATTATTTCATATGCAGGCATACTAGTATTTAAATTGAATCATAAAAATAGCAAATCTTTATTCTTGCGCATCTGCTGTTCACAGGAGCTTGGCGAGAAGATACTCGCCAACAAAGCAAATGTGCACAAAATGCTTAAGAGCCGTTAAAATAATTACTAGTTAAGTAAAAAGTGTTTTTATGGAACTAAAATGTTATTTGCACTCAATAAGATATACAATGTTTTATAACTTTTATAGGTAAAATGAGTACAAAAATTTAAAAAATATAGGCAACTGTGGAATATGTACTCGTTGAATGCATGTAAATGTTATTTTTTCTTTATTTAGAAGTGAAAGACATTCGTACATGCTAGGGAGAAGTTACTGGACCTCCTGGTGTGGCTTTTTCCTCACAGTTTACAATGCTAGAATACTGCACTATTACTATAAATCTAATTTTTCTCTTCTTCAGCGGTTGCGGTCAACTCGAAATTGCTCCCCAGGTCACATGGTACTGTTGCCGTATCGGGATAGTAGGGTTGCACTCTCTCCATCTATTCCTTCTCAATGGGTTTTATCAGCTCTGAAACACTCGTTTGATTTTTGTTTCGATCAATAAATATTGGTTGGTCTTGAAAAGGAATACTCGCTTATTGGCTAAGAAAGCTGCAGCCGTTAACAATAGACGTTAATACAATGAATCAATGTCCTTCTGCATATTATTGCAAAGACAATTATAATTGAATCGGTAGTTTGAAGAAGGGAACAAGTGCCAAAATATGAACATTTGAATTTTAGCGGTAAAAATTGTTTGAAGGTTCAAAAAAATTTTAACGCTAAAATTCAAATTTTTATACTTTGGCGCTTGTTCCCTTCTTTAAACCATTCAATTGTAGCTCTAATTATCAAACTTATTCTCTGATGACTGAAACCGTTGCCCGGTACACAAAACGATCTTTTGATGTTTCCAGCTTCCAACTTCCGAAAGTATTCCTCCTGAATAGATTCAGAAATATTTACGGAAACTAAGATTCATAGAATTAGAAAAATAGGAACTAAAGAACTTCATTCACACGTTTAACCTGTGAACAATGAATTCAAAGCTATTTTTTAGCTGCAAATTTTACTAATCTTCGAATCTTTACTAATAATAAAGCTGAAAGTATCTCTGTCTGTCAGGATCTCTCTCGGTCCGCATCTCTGTCAGGATCTCTGTGACGGTCATATCGCCTAGACCGTTCGGCCGTATTTCATGAAATTTGGTACAAAGTTGGTTTGTAGTATGGGGGTGTGCACCTCGAAGCGATTTTTCGAAAATTCGATGTGGTTCTTTTTCTATTCCAATTTTAAGAACAAAATTATCATAAGATGGACGAGTAAATTACGAAATTATTATAACGCGTGGAACCGTAGCATGGGCACAAGCCAATTGAAGAGAAAATTCACCATACATTATTTGTAAATATACAGGCGAACCAAAAGACCTTTTAATTTTTTATTACGGGCAAAGCCACACTGTCAAAAATGAAACGCTCAATTTTGACGATTCGGCAATCCTCGAGCACTATTTCGTTATTTTCGACGATCCTTTCGTCATCGAATCACGTGATATTTGACGAAACCAGAAATCTTAAATTTTTCACGAAATTATTTCGTCCCGATTTCGTCACATTGCAGTGCATTCTGGGAGTTTTCGTTTCAATCTTGTACTTGCTCGTTAAATTATCTTACCTCAATTATTCTAAAGGATTCATAAAAAAGGTTAGTATTTATTGAAATTTGTATGTGCAATGTGCCTTCTTTTATGTATTGTTACATTTTTGTTCAGTGTTGTGTTTATAGTTGTATTTAAAACACATTAAAATTGAAAACAAACGGTTCGATTAGGTTTAGAATTCTGTGTGTGTTAATTTGAGTCACCTCCACGTTAGGCTTAGCTAGCGTTTTTTTTTTTTTTTTTTATTTGTAAAAGAAAATGTTGGTTCGTTGACATTTGTTTCCAAAAGCGTACTTTCTTTATTTCGTTAAAAAAGTTACAAACATGACTAAAGAGTTTGTACGAATTTAAACTTACAAAAAAAAAAAAAACCCTCCACCGTAGCTTAACTAACACAGATGATAAATACAGCGCTTTTATAAAAGGCATAGAACTTTGAAGCTTTTAATTTCAACGTTGAATATATTACATGGTTATGTGTTTTCATTCTTCAAATTTTACAAAAATAATTCTGTTAAACGAAGTGTATTTTTTAGTTTAATAATTCAAATTTGTTTCATTCTGCATTTTTATTTCCTTAAACAAATACTATATACCAATCCCCCAATATGCTTACCAGCTTGCCCCATGTTGTTTATATAACCTCTTTCCCTGCGGCAGATGTTTCTAGCATTTAGTGCTTATGTTCATTATTTGTGCAGCCATTTTTTTTTTACCTGCATAAAACATGAAGTAAAGTAAATATCAATTTGAGAAAATCATTTTAAGATAGAGAAAATATTAATTTCCATAAAGAACTCTATCTTTGTGCTTGATATTTCAGCAGAATATTTTCAATATTTTTTCAATATTTCCGCAAATTAAAATAAATTATTGAAGGTAGAGTTTTAATGTTTAACCTCGATTAGAAAAGAAAATATAGTATAGCATGTTTGAAAATTGTAATAACCATAATAAGCATATTTTGTTGTTTATTTTCCCACTTCATGCACAAAATTTATTAGTTTTTCTATGTCAATTTGTGTTACATGATTTGTCATAATTATGAATTTTTCCATTATACATAGTTTCTACAGCTAAAATAAATACAGCATTAATTTTATTGCCATATTTGCCGCCTCAAGATATTGTCAACAAAAAGTGAGAAATCCCAGTCTACATTAAATCAGACTAAGAAGCATTTTATTGATAAACTTCCAATAAATCCAAATCTTTTAGTTGGAGTTGTGATTTTGCTGGATATAAAGTAAAATGTCTGAAAATTTAACCGAACTTCAATTGAAAAATTGAAAGGATAATGAAAATATATGATAAGCTTTATATATGTAACAAGCTTTGCTCACCACACTAGTCCCTATTTTCATTATATACCTTTGAAAAAAAATCCATTGATATCGTCTCAAGACACAAACAAACAAGAAAATGCACTTTGTTATTGGGTTTCCCCTATCTTTGGCAACTCTTCTCCCTTGGCGTTTTTTTTTATTTACTGCGTGAAAATTGCATATTTTAAAAATCAAATATGCTTAGTTAAAAGGTGATACTCCCTTCGTCTCCGTCCCAAACTAGTAGAGCTACGTTTGAATATTTTTGTACTAGCGATTGATTCTGACGATTTTATGATTTTGTTCGAATATTTTTTAAAGATTTTAAGGCACTATACTGTCAATTCACAACTTTACTTGGCAAGCATTCCCTCTTAAAATCATTACCAGCTGAGTTAAAAAAATCCGAAGTACACACGCCCTTTAGCTACGCCCCATTTTGTAATTACTCTACCCCCAGTATAGCAGAAAAATCTTTTTTTTTCTATTAAATCCCTATCCATCAGCTAGAAGATAGTTTTATGTAATTACTAGTTAACTTATGAAATCGAGCGTGGCTTCGAGTGTTGGAGCCCTGGGTTTTTGACTGTAATTTGATAGTGGTTTAAGGAGGTAAAGCTCGGTAAGTAAATGTTGTTTATTGATAACGTATAAAATCTCTGAAAAAAGTGCAAATATGATCATAATCACCAGTTTCAGTACTACTTAATTCATAAGTACTTTATTGGAACTAATTTGGGTAGGGAGGGAGTACTTCGGAAAACATTCATGAAGAAAACGTAACACGTTCGAAAAAAAAAGGAAAAAATCGAAAAAAAAAGGTGTATTTTGGCTGTCAGTTAAAATAAAAAATAAATTTAAAAAAAAATAACAGATCAACAATTTTTGCACCCTTGATTTTGTTATAGCTCAAAAAAATGAAAATTCAAGACTTGATGTGCAAAAGAATTTACTCGTTTAATGGCTAAATAATGCTGATTCTCGATAAATTGAAGAAACTCTAATTCTAGAATATTATTCAGAAATTAATTTCAGAAACTAACTGAGAGTCTAGCTGCCTAAAATTTTTTTTTTTTTTTTCATACGCTGTAAAAATAACTCATTCTTGCAATCTGCTTGAAAAAAAGCTGTCAGCATCGAAATAATCATATATTTTGAAAAATATGAAAATTAAATCAGATGCTTTTCAAAGTCACAAGCGAATCGTAGCTTTTTAACTTAAGAAAAAAAAAGTCAGATTTTGAAAGAAACCGTGAAAACATGTTTTATTTCAGAAATAAACTGCTGAATTTAATCGTAAAACTTTCCTCGAAATAGAAAAAAGATCGATGTGCATGAGGGCATACACCCATGAACTTACTTATTATGTATATATTCTCTTTTTAAAACTTTTTTAGGATGGATCCAACATCACGGAGATAATCAGAACAAGGACAGACGAAGACTTTTTCATAATTATAACAATATTCTAAATGTTCGTATATTATACATTGATTTCACGTTACACACGTTTGGAAATAAAAATAAAAACTTAGGGGTAAAAAGCAAAGGTATATTTTATAATTATTTAACAACCATTACACTAAATTAATTTTACCAAAAGATTTATTGCACATCTGCATTTTTCAAAGATTTATATTTTCAAATACCTTTTGCAATTTTGGCAGAGAATTGTTTTCAAAGTATGAAATGCATGCAATAATAAAGTTCCTGTAATAAACATAAATTTGGCCAAATAAACATTCTACATACAAGCAAAATTAATAAAACAAATAATTGATTGGAAAAAGAAAAAGGTAAGCTTTTTCTTAATATTATCTAATTTTATTTTCTGTATCTAATTTTAGAACAAATATATACTAACTTAAAGTTGTCCATTTTATTGTACTTTTTCTTTGAAATTTGTGGTATAAGTTGGATAAAAATCTTTTTTTTTTCTGGAATTTTTTCATGCGATGCAATAAAGAAAAAACTTCTCAGCAATTTTCTCCCGAGCATATATTGATCTAATTGTGCATAAAAGTGACACATGATTTATTTTTCAAGAACCCAATGTCTGCTGAGGAAGTAGCACTTTTATAATCCCAGTATTGCAGGGCGATGTAGGAATTTCTACATCGTTATGCATCGCCATCCTTACATCGCGATGTAGAGATGTAGTTCAAACAGTTTGAAATATTCTTTCCGCTTTAGGGGCACCCCCCCCCTCCCAGATTAGGGGAGTTTTCCTTACAAAAATCCAGGCTTTTGTCAGATCTTTTTCTAATTTGGCACATAGGTTCTTTAATCACATGGGGTAGTACCCCATACTACCCCATGGGAAACTATCCTATGTGGATTTCCAGCATAAAAGGACATCTAGGCCGGATCTGGAAAAGATCCGACGAAAGCTGGATTTTTATAAGGAAAACTCCTATGGGGTTTGCCACACATAGCGGGACGAAAACTACACTATGAGAATTCCCAAGCATCAAAAGACAAATGTTCCAAATTTAGAACAGATCAGACAAAAACTGGGTTCTTATAAGACCCTCCCCCCCCCCCCCGCACACACACGTGGTTTCCCACTCCATAGCGGGACGAAAACGGAAATTCCCGAGCGTTAAAGGACATCTGTGACAATTTTTGAAAAGACATGATAAAACTGGTTTTTTATAAGAAAACCCCTCATTTGGTGGTTGTCCCCCATAGCGGGGCGAAAACTACCCTATGAGGATTCCTGAACATCAATGAACGAACCTCTCTGCCAAATTTTGGAAAGATCCGACAAAAAATGATTTTTTTTCAAGGAAAACCTCTCTTGGGGTTGCCCCTACCCACCCATACAGTGACGAAAGCTAACCTCCGTGAATTACTGAACATCAAAGAACCTCTATGGCAAATTTAGAAAAGATCGGACAAAAACTTTTTTTATATGAAGAGAACCCCAATGCGGGGTTGCTCCCCCCCCCCATCATGGAGGGTTGAAAACTACCATGTGTGAATTCCCGAGCACCAGAGGACCTCTGTTCCAAATTAGGAAAAGATATGATAAAAACTGGTTTTTTATATAAAGTAATGAAAACTACCCTGCGTGATTCTTGAGCATCTAAAAACCTCTGCGGCAAATTTTAAAAAGATCGGACAAAAACTTTTTTTTTAATACGGAGAACCTCCAACGCGGGGTTGTCTACCCCCCCCCCCCCCCGCCCCCCACATACAGGGACATAAACGACCTTGTGTGAATTCCCGAGCCTCCAATAACGAACCTCTGTGCCAAATTTGGAAAATATCCGACAAAAATTAGATTTTTTGAAGGAAAACCCCCATTATGGGGGGTTTAATTAGAAACCATGGGGAGTTTAATCTGCAATGATTTGTTTTACCTTTTTTTAAGAAGTTGTTTGTTTGCATTTTTACATAAATAAAAATTTGCTTGACATTTTTTGTGCCTCTTTTTTTAACAATTACTTGTCTTTTTTTTATTGGGGGGGGGGGGGGGGCTACAGGCCCGTTGTTTCAATTTTTTCCCAAATATGACAAAGAGTCTGTACTCAATAAAAATTTTACAGAAAACCAACTAAAACAACGGCCAGTCATGTGTACAAACCAGGGACGTAACTAGGTGAATTTCGAGCAAAGGCAAGACCTCGTTTCGGCGCCACCCCCCCCCCCCCCCCCCCATAAAAATAAATATTTAAAAATTATTATTCTAAATATATAAATTTACATTAGGCAGAATTAAGGAAGACGCATACATTGATAAGCCTATAAATGCGACTTTTACGTAATTGTAAGTTTTTATGCAGTTTTATCACTGTATTGCATTTTTTAAATTTTCGATAGGCGGTAAAAATAATTTAATATTTTATTTATTATTTTACATACGAAGTTTTTCAATGAAAAATATTTTGTGTTTCCACAAGAGAGTAATTAACAACTTGTTGCATTATTTTTTTTTTACCAGGTGGCTCTGCCTCCTGCTCACTGACGCTTACCAACCCCGAAGATTGCTTCGCAACCTTATTTGATTCGCGAAGATTTAAATCGTCTGTCAGAATCAGATTGAAAAATACGTTACCGTAAACACGGGTTACTTTGGCTCACATTTTAAACTTTTCTCATTCTTTTCTCACACACACACAATAATTTTATAACGATTCATATTTCCAAGATGTGGAAACTTGTTTAATGCATCTAGAGGTCTCTTAATTTAAATTTTGAATAGTGATCAGTTTATTTCCAAGTATTTTTACCCTTTATTAGTGTTTTTTATTTGGGCCAATGTTACCCCTTGCGTTTGGGTTACTTTAGCCCAAAGTGAATTTCTCTATTTAAAATCACTGTACAACTAACTAGAGCTAAAGAAATACGGGTGTTCATATGAAAAACTATTTATTTGAATGAAAAAACACATATAAGAGAAGTTTGAGTCGCACATTTTTGTTTTAAGGAATATTATTATTATTATTATATTTTTTAATATGTGTGTGCATATCTAGTCACAGAAATTACCGACGGAGAACAGTCATCTTTTCATCAGTTTTGAGGGTTGAATAATTTTACTAAGACAACACCATTCATAAAACAAAGGATCCTAAATTCTCAGTCACCGCCAAAACTTTTTGATGCATTCCATGCTCCAACACTCGCTCCTTCTCTCGCATCAACAGCTGTCTTTGGAAACATGAACTCATTCCAATCTACAATAATAAAATTCCATAATCTTTCCAACAAATTTAACAATATTTTTAATATATCGATGCAACTGGGTAAACCTTTTTTAAAGCCTCCTGCAACTTTTAATTCCTCTTCATCTTCCATAATGAAAGCTATGTAACTCAGCCCTAATGAATTGAGTCTGCAATCTCTCTATTTATCCGTTTTCGAGAATTCCAGGTTTTTTCTTGTGTTTTTTCCTGTTTAGAGTCTTAATTTTAATTAGTGTTTACTTTTCCAAATCTCTTTGGCCGATTTTTTCAAGTTCCTATGCTGGACCAAAGTAGGTCATAATTTTTAGGTAAAGAGATATGCTGTCATTGTCAATTAAAATAAATAAATAAATAAAAAAAACGAAACAGAAATGAGAAGTGCAACTATAGTACGGCATAGAGTAGTAAATAGTGCTCGTAAACAGGTACTTAAAAACACTCTTAGCTGAATTAGAACTGCTTCTACATAGAGAAGTTTGAGAGGTTATAAATTCACATGTTAGCACAAGGAATGCAGAATCACTAGTGTTGCTTCTTGAGCAGAGCTATAATACTGCTTAGTATACATGATTGAGTGCTTGGGGATACTCTCTAATGGAATCTCTCAAAATATTTTGAAAAAATTGCGCTCTGAAGGTTGACAGAGGATGTTGTATCTTTTTATCCATTTGGGCTAAAGAAGGACCTTAAGACCAAAGTAGCCCGCGTTTGCAGTACGAATTCCGTTTCGAACAAAGTGAAAATTCCCCCTCTCTCTCCCATAGAAAATATAATTTAAGTTTGGAGCTCATTTTTAGAACACAATATCACTTCTACCCGAAAATATAAAAATAATTTGATAGAAATATGCATAACCGAGATATTTTAGAAGAAAAAAAAAGCTTTTTTCCCGCGATGCTAAGGGGTGCTAAAGGGGATCTTTAGCTCCCTACTGAGCCTGGAATGTTTCGCTAAAATAGAAACCCTTATACCTGTTGCTCTAATTTGTTGATAAAATTGTTAGAAGCTTTATTTGATGCAGAAAAAATCTTTTTGGAACAATATGAAATTTTAAGGGATGTTAGAAATCTTTCATCCTTTTAATAGGCAATTTATGTGACATTTTAGCTTAAAAAATTAATTACAGAAAAAAATAATAAGTAAATAATAATTCGAAATTTAAAATAAGCAACCCCAATTGCAAATCATCGGGCCTCGAAGTAATTTTGTACAAAATTTCAAATCTGTAAGTGGGTCTGAGGTCTTCTGGACGCAGGCCCGCCTCAGGCATCCTTTCATAATTTCTTTAACGTTCCTTTTTTAAAAAAATATATCGATATTCGAATTTAAAATTACTACTTCAAATAAAACAATAAAGCAGAAATTTTTTCAATTATTTATTTTTAAGTATTTTTTTATACTACTATGAAGAAATTCGTAAGAAAAATAACAGTATTCAACAACGTGTCGCCATAATATGTGAAATAATTTTAACTCCGATGAAAAAAATTAGTAGGCTATTTGTTTTTTGTTTTTCACTTGAAATCAATTGAGTACTATGTACTACTTAGTATAATGACTATAAGCCAACAACTTACAATAGCTCAAAACGAGCATTACATTGATTGATTGTACTTAAACATTACCTTGATAATTTTTAATGTGCAACACATTTTAAATTGTCGCAATCTATAAAGTTAAATATTAATTATTACAAGATCTAATTTTTATCAAGAACGCACACTCTCCACATCTGGTATATAGTTTATACATCTGAAAAACAGTTAATAGAAAAACAGATACCTAATGTGCTTGATATCAAAACTCTTTCTATTAATCTTTTTTTAAAAACACAAATCTTAAGCATATTAACGTTACATGTTTTCAGTGAGCTACTTTTCAGGTAGTTTCCATTTACAGTACAATTACATATGGACTAACTTGGACCAAAGGCAATTCGAATAAACGAAATTCTGGATAATGCGGATAATAAGCAGTAATTAATTTGTAATTAGGAAGACTTAGCTTTTATTAGCAGCGAAAAACGATCTTCGTAAAAAAATTGCATCGGATTATTACTCGCAAATACTTAATCATTTCTAGTTCAGCTGCAGTGGTGTCAGACTAACACTCCAGATACGTTACGTTGTTTATTAGATGACTATAATCTATTGCACGAAGTAAGACCTATATATAGCAGTTGTGTATTTAATCAAAATAAGCGAATATTTGGCACATTTAAAGTTTCGTTCTTATTATCATTAATTTAGAAGTACCATCATTTTAGTGAATGTATTTTTTAATTCTACAATTTTGATCCGGATAAGCTGGAGATCTGGATAAACGGGAGCCAGATAAACGAGGTTCTACTGTTAATATAAATATGCATCAAAAGTACCAAAGCAAAATTGAAGTTTGAGAGTTGTAAAAAAAAGTTGATTTCTAACACATTAATTGAAGTAGATGATTTAAGCATATTTAAAATATTGTGTATGTGGCAAAAATGTATCGAAACTAAGTCTAAAATTTCTCATTTTAGCTCAATTTATCTCTAAAAAACTTCAGTATTTTCTAAAGAAAAATTGGGCAGCCTCTCGCACTTTAAGTTGAATCTCCATTATTTTAGTGCGAGATTTTTCTCCAAGAATGAGAAAATTTTAAACTAAACTAGGCCAAGGGAACAGTATAACGATTTTCCTTTAGGCCAATGGGGTAGACCTTAGCTCTCGTCATTGTAAATGAGAGGAAGACATCATGTTGGCAGCTTTATGACGTTTAATTGTAGAAAAATGACGTTTGAGCATTTCCCCCTGTTTTTTGAACTTCCCATATTGCTCCTATATTCCTCCTCTGAGAGGGATGTTCTTTAAATAACATATAACAAGTACTAGTCACTCTAAGAAAATACTTTCATGCTATTTACTGCGCCCTCCTCACTCTCTTTCGTGTATCTCTACCATTCTTTATCCGCATAAAACCATGCAAACTTTCTGCCTGCGCTCGCACTGAGTTTTTTTTTTTTTTTTTTTTGGATTTATAATAATTTGACCCCCCCCCCCCTTTTTTTTTACAAAAATAAATTTCAGTATTTACTTGGTCAGTTTAGCGCCCCTAAAATCTGGCGCCCGGGGCACAAGCCCCGTCTGCTCCCCTCTACTTACGTCCGTGGTACAAACATGAATGTTCAAAAATCAAGACGGGAGGGGGGGGGGGTCAATTGACCCCCTGACCCCGTAAATGACGGGCCTGTGAAAGTGTCTATACGCAATAAAGTGGGAAACTACGGTGGTAAGATTCTGAAGTTAGGATTTGATCACACGCACACAAATCTGATAAAATACAGTCGAACCTCGTTATAACGAACTTAAAGGGACTATTAAAATCGATTATTATAAAACATCGTTCGCTTTATCCAAAAAACAATAAACAATAAGACAAGGATTGCAAAAAAGTTCATTTCAGCAGTTATTTGTTTTAAGCGTGTTCGAATTAACGAGGTTCGACTGTATTCTCAAAAAAAAAAAAAAAAAAACTAATGTGCTCAAAGAAAAAAAAAAAAGGAAATAAATTTTCTTAAAAATTTACGAAATTAACGTCCTCATATATGACGAAATTAATTTGACGAAACAAATGCTCTCTAAACTACGAAAATGATTGTTAATTTGACGAAACTAGAATAAAGAAATATTTCGTTACATTTGACGAAATTCGCATCCTCAAACCACTAACAAAAGCAGTTTCTTCAATTTGACGAAATGTTCGCTCGGAGTGTTGTTGAGAGTAATGAGAGTGGCGATACGCGTAATAGGGAAACAGAAAAGAAGCAACTTCTTTTTCAGATAAGTGACTCTCGTGGTCTACTGCTTAAACAGGTCAAGTGTAAACGATTAGCTCTACTAGCATTCCTTCAAAATGTAATTTGAACTTTTCTTATTACAATTTGAAACGGCTGATAATTATTGGTCAAGATCGCTTGAGTTTTATATTCTTTTTAAAGCAACCCCTTCACAATTCTTATTATTTCAGCTAGTTTTTTGGCAACAAATGCCGATTAGCTGCACAACGTACCGCTTAAAATCGCTTTATAACCGTTTTTTTTTTTACAATGAAGTCGTTTCCGAAACATTAAAAGTATTTTTTTTTCCGAAAGAGCATGTTTAAAAACATTGGATCTGACAATTTTTAAAAGTAATTTGACTAGTTTAAATATTTAAAAAAATTACTTTTATCGGTATGCTTTCATTGTTTACTCTTCTGCGATGACATGACAAATGACGAAATGCCATTCAATGATGCCATTCACAGTGCACAATATTTAGTTCGTTTCTTTACATGTGTTGGCAACGATATAGTTGATAGCAAGCGTAGAGCGCTTCTTCATTATCATAACGTGGAAACGCGGTGACAGATGCGCCAAAGTACATCATTTGTGACGTCTTAAAGACCACGCCTTATTTTCAAAATCGAACATTTAAAACAATTTATTAAACACTAAGCTTTGGGAAAATGAAATTTTTTCTCACTCCATGTTACAATTATTATTATTTATTTATTTATTTATTATTATTATTATTATTATTATGCTTTTTCTATCAATTTCAGTGACAAAAGTAGTACTTTGACACAACCCCATTGTTCTAGAAACTAGTTTAATCTGTTTGATCCTTAAGACTAACACTAAAATAAATGTTAAAAATGCAAAAATATGAAAAACGAAAACTATTTCGTGGTATTTTCCAGTCCAGGGCAGTTTGAGTATTAAATCGTTTATAACAGTTGGAACGAAATCAAAGTTAAATTTTAGTTAAAGAATGTTCTGTAAACTATAGCTTAGAACACTGATGGAATTCATCCATTCCTAAAACATGTGTGTGTTCTCTCGCATAAGATTCTACTATCGATATGAATGAATGATGAATGAACCTTGTGTTATTTGAGAATTGTTTTCACTAAACTACCACTTTGCTAATCTTTATTGTTTTACAGTATTCTCACTGAATTTTAATGCATTGAAAGAAGTTTTTGCCGCATGCTTGATTACCCAAGGAAGATTTTGAGGTTTTATAAAATTCTCGTTATATATTCTTCTTTAGTTTGTACGTTTTCGTCCGATGAAAACCTTGAAAGCTGCTGAATACTTATGAGAAATTTCTAATGAACTCTTCCCAAAACAATGTCATAATATTGATGAAAGTTGCGAAACCCATTGCATATTTAACTTATCTCCGATATTGTTGCAAATGTGTTAGCACTTACTTTTCAACAATTTTTTAAGGATACTAATTTCAATTCGTAAAAACATCTTAATTATTTTTCTATATTTTAGTATAGTTATTTTCATTATTTGATTATTTAGTCAATTTAGATGCAATATAGCCCACTGCTCACAAAAGAACATTTTTTTTTCCAATGAATGATAACAGATCCACTATAATATTAAAATCTGTTCGCGTCCGTCTGTCTGTCGGTCTGTCTGTCTGAAGATCGATCTTCTCGAGAACCACTGCGAATCGGGAGTCAAACGAGATACCGATCAATTCGAAATTTTCCAAAGAAAACAATAGGATCAATCTCATAATTGTACGACTTTAATTAGCGGAGATCAGTGTTGGGCATTAATCAACTAAATCCTCAATCGACTAAAGTAATCTGACTCTCATTTAGTTCCAACTAATATTTTAAAATTTTAATTCAATTGCAGACGAAGATTAACGTTAGTTTAAACTAACGCGTTAGTTGATTAAAAAAACTAATTTAGTTCAGATTGATTTAGTTCAGATTAAATTAATCAAATTGAATTTAGTCAGGTTAAAAGTAATCAGATTAAAAGTAATCAAATTAATTTGATTAAATTTTTAATTCAGATTAAATTCGTAAAATATAAATGTCACATGAACAGAGACACATTTGTATTTCTACGTGTATGTACATATTTACGCAAGCATACACGAAATAATACGTGTATATACGACTATGTGCGTAAATATATGTATATAAACGTGTTATCCCGCGTATGTTCGTCTACGGAGGTATATTTGAATTTTTAAGTGAATATACATATTTATGTGTGCATACACGAGTAAATACATATATACGATTATGTACGAGTGCACACGATAGTATGCGTATAGATACGCGTTACCCCGAGTATACTCGTGTACAGAGGTAAATTTGCTTTTAATTGTGAAAACACATACTTATGCGTGCACGCAAGCGAAAATACGTGTATGTACGTGTACACATGAGGATATGCGTATAGATATGTTTTACCCCGAGTATACTCGTGTAAAGAGGTACATTTGTATTTCTACGTGTTCATGCATATTTAAGCGTGCATATACGAGAAAGTACGTGTATATACAAGTATGTTCGTGTACACACGAGAATATGCGTATAGATATTTGTTATCCCGAGTATACTCGTGTAAAGAGGTACATTTGTATTTGTACCTGTATATACATATTTGTGCGTGCATATAGGAGAAGGTACGTGTATATACAAGTACGTTCATGTACACACGAGAATATATGTAAACATACGTGTTACTCCGAGTATACTCGTGTACAGAGGTAAATTTCTATTTAAACGTGTATAAATATATAGATGCATGCATATAAGAGAAAATACGTGTATATACGAGTAAGTACATGTAAACACGACAAATAAGTGTTTAACCCGAATATACTCGTGTACGAAGGCACATTTGTATTTCTACGTGTGTATGCATATTTATGGGTTTATAAACGAGTAAATACATATATACGATTATGTACGAGTACACACGATAGTATGCGTATAGATACGTGTTACCACGAGTATACTCGTGTACAGAGGTAAATTTGCTTTTAATTGTGAAAACACATACTTATGCGTGCAAGCAAGCGAAAATACGTGTATGTACGTGTACACATGAGAATATGCGTATAGATACGTTTAACCCCGAGTATACTCGTGTAAAGAGGTACATTTGTATTTCTACGTGTCCATGCATATTTAAGCGTGCATATACGAGAAAGTACGTGTATATACAAGTATGTTCGTGTACACACGAGAATATGCGTATAGATATTTGTTACCCCGAGTATACTCGTGTAAAGAGGTACATTTGTATTTGTACGTGTATATACATATTTGTGCTTGCATATAGGAGAAGGTACGTGTATATACAAGTACATTCATGTACACACGAGAATCTATGTAAACATACGTGTTACCCCGAGTATACTCGTGTACAGAGGTAAATTTCTATTTAAACGTGTATATACATATAGATGCATGCATATAAGAGAAAATACGTGTATATACGAGTAAGTACGTGTACACACGACAAATAAGTGTTTAACCCGAGTATACTCGTGTACGAAAGCACATTTGTATTTCTACGTGTGTATGCATATTAAATGGGTTTATAAACAAGTAAATACATATATACGATTATGTACGAGTACACACGATATTATGCGTATAGATACGCCCGAGTATACTCGTGTACAGATGTAAATTTGCTTTTAATTATGAAAACACATACTTATGCGTGCACGCAAGCGAAAATACGTGTATGTACGTGTACACATGAGAATATGCGTATAGATACGTTTTACCCCGAGTATACTCGTGTAAGGAGGTACATTTGTATTTCTACGTGTTCATGCATATTTAAGCGTGCATATACGAGAAAGTACGTGTATATACAAGTATGTTCGTGTACACACGAGAATATGCGTATAGATATTTGTTACCCCGAGTATACTCGTGTAAAGAGGTACATTTGTATTTGTACGTGTATATACATATTTGTGCGTGCATATAGGAGAAGGTACGTGTATATACAAGTACGTTCATGTACACACGAGAATATATGTAAACATACGTGTTACCCCGAGTATACTCGTGTACAGAGGTAAATTTCTATTTAAACGTGTATATACATATAGATGCATGCATATAAGAGAAAATACGTGTATATACGAGCAAGTACGTGTACACACGACAAATAAGTGTTTAACCCGAGTATACTCGCGTACGAAGGCACATTTGTATTTCTACGTGTGTATGCATATCTATGCGTTTATAAACGAGTAAATACATATATATACGATTATGTACGAGTACACACGATAGTATGCGTATAGATACGTGTTACCCCGAGTATACTCGTGTAAAGAGCTACATTTGTATTTGTACGTTTATATAGATATTTATGCGTGCATAAACGAGAAGGTACGTATTTATACAAGTATGTTCGTGTACACGCGAGAATATATGTAAACATACGTGTTATCCCGAGTATACTCGTGTAAAGAGCTACATTTGTATTTCTACGTGTAGATACGTATTTAAGCGTGCATATACGAGAAAGTACGTGTATATACAAGTATGTTCGTGTACACATGAGAATATGCGTATAGATGCGTGTTAACCCGAGTATACTCGTGCACAGAGGAAAATTTGTATTTATGATTGTACATACACTTTTATGCGTGCATGTAAGAGAAAAGACACGTATATACGAGTATGTACGTGTACGCACGAGAATATGCGTTTAAACCAATGTTGTGCATTAATCAACTAAATCCTTAATCGACTAAAGTAATCTGACTCACATTTAGTTCAGATTATATTTAATCTGATTTTTTCAATTGCAGACGACGATTAACGTTAGTTTAAACTAACTTGGTTAGTTGTAGGGAAAAAAAAACTAATTTAGTTCAGATTGATTTAGTTCAGACTAATTTAATCAGATTGATTTAGTCAAACTAATTTAATCAGATTGATTTAGTCAACTAAAGTAAGCAGATTAAACTTCGTCAGATTAAACTTTATACTAAATCTAGAGAGATTGAAATAAATCTACACCGTATGTTCTTGTATTTTTTCATGTATGCACGCATAAAAATGTATGTACAATCTTAAACACAAATGTACCTCTACACACGAGTATACTCGGTGTAACATTTATCTACACGCATATTCTCGTGTGAACACGTACATACTCGTATTCTCTTATATGCACACATAAATATGTATATACACGTTTAAAAGCAAATTTCTCTGTGCACAAGTATAGTCGGCGTACAAGTATCTATACGCATATTCTCTCGTGTGTTCACATACATAATCGTATATACATGCATTTAAATATGTATAAGCGCATAAATATGCATATACACATAGAAATTCAAATGTACCATTGTACACTACTCGGGCTAAAAAGGAATATATACCTCTATTCTCGTGTGTACATGAACTTACTCGAATATACACGTATTTTCTCGTATATGCATGAATATATATATATATATATATATATATATATATATATATATATATATATATATATATATATATATATATATATATATATATATATATATATATATATATATATATATATATATATATATATATATATATATATATATATATATATATATATTATATATATATATATATACATATATATACCTCTGTGCACGAGTATACTCGGATTAACACGTATCCATACGCATATTTTTTGTGTACACGTACATACCGTGTAATCACGTATTTACTTGTGTATGCACAAATAAATTTGTACATACACTTAGAAATTACACATACCTCCGTCCACGAATATACTCGGGATAACAGGTAGAAATGCAAAAAAAAAAAAAGAAAAAAATGGGTTTACACTTATCTACTCGTATATACACGTATTTACTTGTGTTTACACGTACTTATTTAGGTATATACACGTAGAAATACAAAATTTCCAGTATAAACGAATATTCGGGATAACACGTATATATACGGATATGCACAAAACTACTCGTTAATACATGTTTTTACTCGTATATACAAGTGTATGCGAGCATAAATATGTTTTTTAACGTATTAACGTACAAATACAAATGTACCTCTGTACACGAGTATACTCGGGTTATACGTTTCTATTCGCATATTCTCTTGTGTACACGAACATACTCGTACATACTTGTCTTTCCTCGTATAATGCTCGCATAAAATTGTATGTACAATCTTAAATACAAATTCTCCTCTCTGCACGAGTATACTCGGGTTAACACGCACCTATATGCATATTCTCGTGTGTACACGAACATACTTGAATATACAAATACTTTCCCGTATATGCAAGCTTAAATAGGCATGAACACGTAGAAATACAAATGTACCTCTTTACACGAGTATACTCGGGGTAACACGTATCTATACGCATATTATCGTGTGTACACGTACATACTCGTATATACACGTATTTCCCCGTTTATAAACGCATAAATATGCATATACACGTAGAAATAAAAATGTGCCATCGTACAAGAGTATACTCGGGTGAAACAAGTATCTATATACCTATTGTCGTGTGTACACGTACTTACTCGTATATACACGTATTTTCTCGTATACGCATGCATCAGTATGTACATACACGTTTAAATAGAAATTTACCTCTGCGCACGAGTATACTCGAGGTAACACGTATGTTTACATATATCCTCGTGTGTACATGAACATACTTGTATATACACGTACCTTCTCGTTTATGCACGCATAAATATCTATATACACGTACAAATACAAATGTGGCTTTTTTACACGAGTATACTCGGGGTAACACATATCTATACGCATGTTCTCGTGTGTACACGAACACACTTGTATGTACACGTGCTTTCTCGTATATGCATGCTTGAATATGTATATACACGTCGAAATACAAATGTACCTCTTTACACGAGTATACTCGGGGTAACACGTATCTATACGCATATTTTCATGTGTACACGTACATACTCGTATATACACGTATTTACTCGTTTATAAACGCATAAATATGCATATACACGTAGAAATACAAATGTGCCATCGTACACGAGTATACTCGGGTTAAACAAGTATCTATATACCTATTGTCGTGTGTACACGTACTTACTTGTGTATACACGTATTTTCTTGTATATGCATGCATCAATGTGTATATACACGTTTAAATATAAATTTACCTCTGTGCACGAGTATACTCGGGTTAACACGTATGTTTACATATATTCTCGAGTGTACATGAACATGCTTTTATATACACGTACCTTCTCGTTTATGCACGCATAAATATCTATACACACATACAAATACACATACAAATGTAGCTCTTTACACGAGTACACTCGGGGTAACACATATCTATACAGTTATTCTCCTGTGTACACGAACATACTTGTATGTACACGTGCTTTCTCGTATATGCATGCATCAATGTGTGTATACACGTTTAAATAGAAATTTACCTCTGTGCACGAATATACTCGGGGTAACACGTATGTTTACATATATTCTCGTATGTACATGAACATACTTGTATATACACGTACCTTCTCGTTTATGCACGCATAAATATCTATATACACGTACAAATACAAATGTAGCTTTTTACACGAGTATACTCGGGGTAACACATATCTATACGCATATTCTCGTGTGTACACGAACATACTTGTATGTACACGTGCTTTCTCGTATATGCATGCTTGAATATGTATATACACGTCGAAATACAAATGTACCTCTTTACACGAATATACTCGGGGTAACACGTATCTATACGCATATTTTCATGTGTACACGTACATACTCGTATATACACGTATTTACTCGTTTATAAACGCATAAATATGCATATACACGTTGAAATACAAATGTGCCATCATACACGAGTATACTCGGGTTAAACAAGTATCTATATACCTATTGTCGTGTGTACACGTACTTACTCGTATATACACGTATTTTCTCGTATATGCATGCATCAATGTGTGTATACACGTTTAAATAGAAATTTACCTCTGTGCACGAATATACTCGGGGTAACACGTATGTTTACATATATTCTCGTGTGTACATGAACATACTTGTATATACACGTACCTTCTCGTTTATGCACGCATAAATATCTATATACACGTACAAATACAAATGTAGCTTTTTACACGAGTATACTCGGGGTAACACATATCTATACGCATATTCTCGTGTGTACACGAACATACTTGTATGTACACGTGCTTTCTCGTATATGCATGCTTGAATATGTATATACACGTCGAAATACAAATGTACCTCTTTACACGAATATACTCGGGGTAACACGTATCTATACGCATATTTTCATGTGTACACGTACATACTCGTATATACACGTATTTACTCGTTTATAAACGCATAAATATGCATATACACGTTGAAATACAAATGTGCCATCGTACACGAGTATACTCGGGTTAAACAAGTATCTATATACCTATTGTCGTGTGTACACGTACTTACTCGTATATACACGTATTTTCTCGTATATGCATGCATCAATGTGTGTATACACGTTTAAATAGAAATTTACCTCTGTGCACGAATATACTCGGGGTAACACGTATGTTTACATATATTCTCGTGTGTACATGAACATACTTGTATATACACGTACCTTCTCGTTTATGCACGCATAAATATCTATATACACGTACAAATACAAATGTAGCTTTTTACACGAGTATACTCGGGGTAACACATATCTATACGCATATTCTCGTGTGTACACGAACATACTTGTATGTACACGTGCTTTCTCGTATATGCATGCTTGAATATGTATATACACGTCGAAATACAAATGTACCTCTTTACACGAGTATACTCGGGGTAACACGTATCTATACGCATATTCTCATTTGTACACGTACATACTCGTATATACACGTATTTACTCGTTTATAAACGCATAAATATGCATATAAACGTAGAAATACAAATGTTCCATCGTACACGAGTATACTCGGATTAAACAAGTATCTATATAACTATTGTCATGTGTACACGTACTTTCTTGTGTATACGCGTATTTTCTTGTGTATGCATGCATCAATGTGTATATACACGTTTAAATAGAAATTTAGCTCTGTGCACGAGTATACTCGGGGTAACACGTATGTTTACATATATTCTCGTGTGTACATGAACATACTTTTATATACACGTACCTTCTCGTTTATGCACGCATACAGATCTATATACACGTACAAATACAAATGTAGCTTTTTACACGAGTATACTCGGGGTAACACATATCTATACGCATATTCTCGTGTGTACATGAACATACTTGTATGTACAAGTACTTTCTCGTATATGCATGTTTGAATATGTATATACACGTCGAAATACAAATGTACCTCTTTACACGAGTATACTCGGGGTAACACGTATCTATACGCATATTCTCATGTATACACGTATATAAACGTATTTTCGCTTGTGTGCACGCATAAGTATGTGTATACACAATTAAAAGCAAATTTACCTCTGTACACGAGTATACTCGGGGTTACACGTATCCATATGCATATTCTCATGTTTACACGTACATACTCGTTTATACACGTATTTGCTCGTACATGCACACATAAATATGTATATTCACTTAAAAATTCATATAGAGTGGCTCCCAAAAGTCTTCGTACACCTACGACTTTCAACGAAATAAGCCCCAATTCATTGGTTAGAATTAATATTTCGGAATCGGTATTTAATTATAAGATCTATGATTAATTTTTACCAAAACTACATGAAAAGTTTTTTAAGAATATTAAAACTTAATTTTTAAAAAATCAAAAACCAAAAAGTGCCGGAAATTCTATGTCACAAAAGTCTTCGTACACTTCATAAAATGTCTATTTATTATTAAATAATCTAACTTTTTATTAAGTTATTAATTAGTAGAATATCATATAGTATTCATAACACCTTTTAAACGTCTGGGAATAGATTTCATTCTTTTTCTTTCTTTTTTTTGCGTAATTTCTGAGTAAGTGTTCAACCACACTTCGAGTCTTACTGTTTCTAGCTCTATTTTCGTTTTAAAGCCGTAATCTAGCCTATAGATATCTCTAAATACTGTTACAAATCCTGTAAATAGTAAATATTGTAGGAACGTAACCTGTAAATAGTTTCCCGTAATGAATATACAACCCCTTTTTCATTCGGCTAAAGTATACGACCCCTATTTTCTTTCTTTTCATGGATAACGGTCAACGCATTTCGAGAAGCGTGTGGAATATTTGAGAAAATTCTTTTCGGTGTATTTAAGCCGTTAGCGATGGATAAACAGTTAGTTTCGATTGAGATTTTCGAACTGAGTGCATTTTTGCTCTGTTTATAGCGAGGCATTTCGCTGTGTTGTTTTCGTATTTGGAAGTAAATACGTGTGTAAACGTTGAGTTTACGGTGTTGTGTGATAATTGCTTTATTGCTGATGAATAATTTAGCAGATGTTGACGATCTTTCCTGTACATAGTGTAAATAAATTTCCTGTGTTTTTATCAAGAACTGTGTCTTCATTTCAAGAAAGCGGAAGTCGCACCGAATCCGTTACAATTGGCGCCCAACGTGGGGCTTCTTCTGGACTTTCTTGGAGTAAGTGTGACTTTGGACATTTTTTCATAAAGACTGTTTGAATTTATAGACTTTGTTTTTATGGTGATTACTCGCGCAATGGATGACCAATTAAAACAACTTCTGGAAGCAATTAATGCTGCGAAAAGCGACTTGGCTGAAAGTTTGGCGGCTAATCAAGAACAATTAAAAAATGATATGGCGGCTAATCAAGAACAAGTAAAAAATGATATGGCGGCTAATCAAGAACAATTAAAAAATGACATTGCGGCTAATCAAGAACAATTGAAAAGTGATTTAATGGTACTGAAAAATGATTTAGCTTCTAACCAAGTAGAAATTAAAAATGACCTTACTTCGGTAAAGACTGTAATGGAAAATAAATTTAATGAAATAGAGCATCGAGTTGATGCTTTTGATGAAAAATTTGAAACAGTAGAAAACCGTATCGCAACAGTTGAAAATCATGTGGAGAAGAAAATTAAAAACTTGGAAAGGAGATTGGCGACCGCGGAAAGCAGCTCTGTACAGTTTTGCGTTCCCACATCTGTTGCTCGACCGTCCATTAAACTGGCCACATTTGATGGGAAAAGTTCGTGGCAGGTGTACAAGACCCAATTCATGATAGTAGCGGAAGCGAACGGATGGGACTCTGCTACCAAGGCCTGCCATCTTGCAGCATCCCTGAGAGGTGACGCAGCGGACATCCTTCAGACCCTTCCGGACAGCCAGCGCCTGGATTTCGCCGCCCTCACATCTGCGTTGGAGCTTCGCTTCGGTGAGAAGTGCCAGAAAGAGTTCAGCCGACTCCAGTTGAAGTCCCGTTTCCAGAAAACCGGGGAAACCCTGCAAGAGCTAGCGGCGGACGTCGAGAGACTGTCTTATCTTGCTTTTTGCGACTGTCCTGCGGATGTTCGGGACAACCTGGCACTCAACTACTTCATCGACGGAGTTCGGAATCCTGAGATCCAGAAGGCCCTCCGGATGGCGAATGTAAACGACTTGAAATCCGCTTTGATGTATGCGATGAGATACGAGGCCGCCCAAGAAGCAACCCGTGTGGATCGCCATCTAATCCGGACTCAGGAAGCTGATGAGTCTGATTCCAGGTCTTCCCACCTCGCTGAACTTGAGAGACAACTCGGTGACTTGACAAGACATTTGAGCAGCATAACAGCCCAAAAGAAACAAGAGCAGAAGTGCTGGAAATGCGGTAGTGAATCACACCTGCGAAGGAGTTGTCCGGCTCGCCAAATTACGCGAGGGAAGGAAATCAACACCACTAAAGCTCTGCAGATTTCCTCTTCTAGTAGTGGCAGTGATGGACTTTTCATTTACGCACATGTAAATGGGAACCCCTGCAGACTGATTGTTGACACTGGAGCCAATGTGACAATCATTAGGACAGATGTGGCTCGTGAATTTGGATTGAAACTGCTGTGGACATCGCCACGCGTAAGTCTCCAGACTGTGACAGGTGACAAAATTGAGATTGACGGTAAAGTGGACTTGGAAATTTTGTTTGGGAATGCCACCTACCATCATACGGCATTCGTCGCTAATATCACGGACCCCTTCATTCTCGGATTGGACTTTTTGAAGAAATATGACTTCACTCTCGACTTCAAGACTAATGAGCTGCACTCGATGAGAGAAGACATAGCCGTTTTCCCTGCAGAAAGTGATGTCAAATCCGCTCATCAAATAATAGCCCAAACAGATTTGTCAATTCCCTCAAGGTCAGAATCATTAATACCCGGCTCCATTGAAGAAAGCAATAGTTTTCGATTTGGACTCATTGAATCCCCCAACTTAAGCAATAGCCTAAAAGGAGTGCTGGTAGCATCTACGCTTGTGGACCTTTCTAAGGATGTAATTCCTGTAAGAGTCGCCAACGCGAGTGAAAGGCCAAGGAATATTCGGAAAGGTGAAGTGTTAGCAACTTGTACTCCAGTAAACTGCATCATTAGAAGAATCAATTCCCCCGAGACTGTGTCTTCTGAGTCCTTGACATCGAAGTTAATTGGGAGTGCACCCTTATCGAAAGATCAAAGAACTGCTGCGGAACAATTGGTGGATGACTTTAAGAATCTGTTTTCATCTACATCGGAGGATGTTGGCCGTACGAATTTAACGCAGCATAGGATCTACACTGGAGAACACCCACCTATTAAACAGCATCCAAGACGACTACCGTTCGCCAAGAAGGAAGAGGTTGAGACCCTCCTGAAAGAGATGAAGGAGAATGATGTAATCGAACCCTCATCCAGTCCCTGGGCCTCTCCCATCGTCTTGGTCCGAAAGAAAGATGGCTCCACCAGATTTTGTGTCGATTACCGACGACTGAATGAAATCACCAAGAAAGACAGTTACCCTCTTCCACGGATAGACGATACCTTGGACACTCTTTCCGGACACAAGTGGTTTTCGACCCTGGACTTGAAGAGCGGCTACTGGCAGGTTGAGATACACCCTGAGGATCGAGAGAAGACAGCGTTTACAACTGGACAAGGCTTATGGCAGTTTAAAGTGATGCCCTTCGGCCTCTGCAATGCACCAGCTACGTTCGAGCGACTTATGGAGACAGTGTTAAGAGGACTCTCTTACGAATCCTGTCTGGTCTACTTAGACGATATCATCATCGTGGGACGCAGCTTCGAAGAACATCTGGCAAATCTTAGGAAGGTGCTGCAGAAGCTTAAGGAAGCCAATCTGAAGTTAAGCCCGTCCAAATGTAATTTGTTCCGCCGGGAAGTGAACTACCTTGGTCACATCATCTCTTCTGAAGGTGTGCAAACCGATCCAGAGAAGGTATCTGCGGTCAGGAGTTGGAGTCGTCCCGAAAACATCCATCAGTTGCGAAGTTTCCTGGGGCTCTGCACGTACTACAGGAAGTTTGTGAAGGGTTTTTCTAACATTGCACGACCCTTGCATAAGCTGACGGAGAGCAAGCAAAAGTTTGAATGGTCCAAAGAATGCGAAGATGCATTTCTACGACTGAAGGAGGCTTTAACATCAACTCCTATCCTCGCCTATCCTCAGCCTGAAAAATCCTTCATCCTGGACACTGATGCGAGCAACGAGGGAATTGGAGCTGTTTTATCCCAAGAAATTGACGGAAATGAACATGTCATCGCTTACTGGAGCAAATGCTTATCAAAGTCGGAGCGAAATTACTGCGTCACCAGAAAGGAGTTACTGGCCATAGTGAAAGCTGTAGAACACTTCCATCATTACCTCTACGGCCGAAAATTTCTGCTTCGGACAGATCATGCCTCGTTAACTTGGCTTTTGAACTTCAAGAATCCAGAAGGCCAGATTGCCAGATGGATACAGCGGCTCCAGGAATATGACATGGAGATCAAGCATCGAAAAGGGTTATCTCACGGGAATGCTGACGCTTTATCAAGGAGACCCTGTCCTGAGAACTGCCACTATTGTTCCCGAATCGAGAAACAGTATGGAACGACTAGCCCTACCGCCTATCAGGTGACAGTGACTCCAACATTATCAGAACCTGATCCATGGAGTGATGACCAAGTTCGAAAAGATCAACTTGAAGACCCCGACATAAAACCAATTTTAGAGTTCATGGAAAGTGACAGTCGACGCCCTAGCTGGCAGGACGTTTCCATCTTCAGTCCTGCAACAAAAAGATACTGGGCTTTATGGAACTCACTCCATTTACGGAACGGCGTGCTACACCGGAAATGGGAATCTGACGACGGCAAGACATCTAGGTGGCAGTTACTACTTCCTCGATCCAGGATTTCAGATGTTCTGAAAGAAATACATAGTAGTGCGACTGGAGGACATTTTGGTGTCTTGAAAACTCTCAATAAAGTTCGGGAGCGCTTCTTCTGGAGCAAGGCGAAGGATGACGTGGAGAAGTGGTGCCATTCTTGTGACGCCTGTGCTGCTCGTAAAGGACCGAAGAAGAGAAGCAGAGGGAAGCTACATCTGTACAACGTTGGAGCTCCTTTCGAACGAATTGGGATCGACATCCTGGGTCCTCTACCAAGAACTGCTGATGGGAACAAATACATTCTCGTTTCCATCGACTACTTCACCAAATGGCCGGAAGCATATCCCATTCCAGATCAAGAGGCTACTACCGTAGCAGAGACTCTAGTCCAACATTGGATCTCGAGATACGGAACACCTTTGCAGATTCATTCCGATCAAGGGAGGAATTTCATCTCTGCTGTGTTTAAGGGCCTATGTCAAATTTTCGGAATTGAGAAAACTAGGACAACACCACTACACCCACAATCGGACGGCATGGTGGAGAGATTTAACCGCACAATCCTGAATAATCTCTCGCTTATGGTATCCAGAAATCAACAGGATTGGGACAAGAAGCTACCTTTGTTCCTGCTGGCCTACCGCAGTGCTGTCCACGAGACAACTGGATTTACCCCATCTCAGATGCTCTTCGGACGAGAGCATCGGCTACCTTGTGATCTCGTCTTCGGTCGTCCTCCGGATGCGCCTGCATCGCCTGAGGAGTACATCCAGGATCTCCAGGACCGATTGGAAGACGTTCATAACTTCGCACGAGAGCGAATCAACATCGCGGCGGAGAAGATGAAGACCAGATACGACACAAGGTCTACTGGACATGAATTCAACGAAGGCGACAAGGTTTGGTTATGGAATCCCATCCGACGGAAAGGTCTGTCACCCAAATTGCAGTCGCATTGGGATGGACCCTACAAAGTCCTTAACCGACTAAATGACGTCGTAGTGAGGATCCAAAAATCACCTAATGCAAAACCTAGGGTTGTACATTATGATCGGTTAGCCCCATACTATGGCCATAGTTCATGAGTATTACGTAAACAACCATGGTTGATAACATAAAAGTTGTAGATAATTTTTGCTTTTAATGTTTAGTAATATTTCTTGTTATTATTGTGTTTTCTGGATCTGTTAGTTATTAATTAATGTGTATATTTGTAAACTTGTGATAGAAGTTTGGCACCCTTTCTGGGGATTGTACTGCCCGGGACGTGCAGTCCTTAGGAAGGGGGCAATGTTACAAATCCTATAAATAGTAAATATTGTAGGAACGTAACCTGTAAATAGTTTCCCGTAATGAATATACAACCCCTTTTTCATTCGGCTAAAGTATACGACCCCTATTTTCTTTCTTTTCATGGATAACGGTCAACGCATTTCGAGAAGCGTGTGGAATATTTGAGAAAATTCTTTTCGGTGTATTTAAGCCGTTAGCGATGGATAAACAGTTAGTTTCGATTGAGATTTTCGAACTGAGTGCATTTTTGCTCTGTTTATAGCGAGGCATTTCGCTGTGTTGTTTTCGTATTTGGAAGTAAATACGTGTGTAAACGTTGAGTTTACGGTGTTGTGTGATAATTGCTTTATTGCTGATGAATAATTTAGCAGATGTTGACGATCTTTCCTGTACATAGTGTAAATAAATTTCCTGTGTTTTTATCAAGAACTGTGTCTTCATTTCAAGAAAGCGGAAGTCGCACCGAATCCGTTACAATACGTTACATTAAGTTCAAATCTGGAGATTGAGGGGTTTTTTTCTGAATTTTAGGACGATTTTTGAGGCACTAGACGCAAACGTTGAAAACCGAGTGCTTCATATCGTTACCTTGATAAAAAACAAAGTTGTTTCCAATAACCAAATTTTTGGTTAAGAGTTCAAAATTGGTTTTTAAAATATTTAAAGGAACAACATGATTCATTATTTCATCAAAAAATTACAAACTACCAAATCCTGATGCTGATATGCACCCTCACACTAGAACACCTCCACCGTCCTGATTAACTGAGCCAACTAAGTTCTTAAGATTAAGTTCCCAATTTTTTCTTCTACTTAAAGTTATGCAACAATTTAACCAGAAATGTTGAATTAATTTTTATCTTTAAGTAAGACGTGAATCTACAACGTTTCTAGCTTATTTATCATTGATTTTGCGACGAAAAGCGTAAGCTTTCTGTTTTTCGCACGACCAAGAAAATTTCTGCGGGAAGAGGCCTTATTTAATCCAGCTTATCAGAGAACTTGGCGAAAAATTTTAGGTGAAAATTAAACGTAAAATTTTTTTTTTAACTCTGTAGAAATTTTTTCAGCACTCAAATGTGTTTTTTTCATATTTTTTTTCAACTTTATCTCCGATCACGTTTTGTCAACTTTACCCGTTGACCTTTTCTTACCTTATTTTCGGTCCGATTCCTTTTTGTAAAGCATTTTTTCAAGAACCTTACTATACAAACAAATAAATTAACTAATTTAGAGACATTTCAAACCAATTTACCGCAACTGTGGGAAACAAATTCGAATTTTGAATGGTGTTTGCGGTTTTTTACGAATACCAGCGATTTTATAGCAATAAGCACAATATTAAGAAATAAATAAACAAAAAATTAAAGCCAAATGACTTATAAGGGTCAACACAACGCAAAAATAATAATAAAACGGCATATGATAATTTTAATCATGAATTTATTCGAAAATATTTGGGTGTACAATGACTTTTGTGGCGTGTTATTTCTCTGTCTCTTCGTTTTCTGACCCATTTCAAAAAGTAGGTCCGTTAATATTTTGAAAAAACCAATGGGTTGTATTCAGAATGACATAGGAATGATGTGAAAAAATATTGGACTCCATATTCGAATTCAGTTTCGAGATATTTTGATTTTACTAAAAAATTTCAAAGTGTACGAACACTTTTGGGAGCCACTGTATACCTCCGTACACGAACATACGCGGGATAACACGTTTATATACGTATTGTCACGCACATAGTCGTATATACACGTATTTACTCGTGCATGCTTGCATAAATATGTACATACACGTAGACATACAAATGTGCCTCTGTTCATGTGACATTTATATTTTACGAATTTAATCTGAATTAAAAATGTAATCAAATCAATTTGATTACTTTTAATCTGATTACTTTTAGTCTGACTAAATTCAATCTGATTAATTTAATCTGAACTAAATCAATCTGAACTAAATTAGTTTTTTTGAGCAACTAACGAGTTAGTTTAAACTAACGTTAATCTTCGTCTGCAATTGAATTAAATTTTAAAAATATTAGTCTGAACTAAATGGGAGTCAGATTACTTTAGTCAACTAATTACAAATTTAGTTGATTTTTTTAGTTGATGTCCAACACTGGCGGAGATATTAATTGAAACGTTAATTAACATAACGCTATTCAGGAATTTTTATTTCTTTCCTGTTGCCATTTTGCATATGGGTGAGCAAATAAAATTCTAATAATTGTGTCAAAAGAGATTTTTTTGGCTGCTGTCCAAATTTTAAAACAAGGTTTCCATCTAGAATTTCATTTTTAATTAGTTTAAAATTGGTTGCTCTATTCGGACATTTATCGTCTGTCCTTTCTTATTTTTTCACATTCAACGTTCTTAACTCTTTTCAGCATATGAAAAATGTTTCTTTAGTAATGTTTATTGATTGAAGTGTAAGTTTATCATTCACCGGCCTCATATTTGTGTACATTTAGGATGTGCGACTAATTATGTTTATTTTGTTGGACTTTTTTCCATCACATGGGTGAGTTTTCGAATTGTAATAAATCTCTTTTTCCTTCCTGTTTCGATTTTTGCAATACAATTTGTATCGTTAAAAGAACACGTTAAATTAAGATTGTTTGGATTTCTTTAAGTGAAACAGAGTTGAACAAAAAAGATTGTTTTTAAGGATTTTAACTAAAGCTTAATGGGAATCTGATGGCTTGATATTAAATAATTGCTTATTGGTATTTAATAAGTCTTGCTGCTTTAGTTTCACGTAATCAACAAAAAAGTGTGTGTCATTTTATGTAAAAAGCTGATTGTAATTGTACATAAATATTTCAGATATATTCTATCAGATTTAATTCAGTTTAAAGTGAGCACATATTATAGTTAAGAATGCATATATTTTCATCTTTTGTGCTAATTGAAAATACTCATAACTTGTATTATTGATAAATATGATTAACGTTAAAGAGGTTTTTGCCAAAAATATGCTCTACTGGTGTTTTGCAAACCTTGCATTACGCGTAATTATTTACTCCTTAGCGCTTTAGAAACTGATGTCAGAATAATACAAAAAAATTCAATTGAACAGCTCTTTCATTTTTTAAGTAGCCCGTGCAACGCCGGGCACGCAGGCTAGTACAAAAATAAAATTTCATTTGTCTTTGTCACTTGTCGTCGTAATCATACTTTTACTCTAAAATTAAAGCTTGATTTCCGCTACCAAGCCAATTTACAAATCGGTTCTTGTCAGAAGAATTTCTTTGTTAAGTGATATTGGGTTTGAGATGTAGGAAGAGAATTTTGAAGATATGCTTTTCGATTTTATAACACGTGCGAAAATTCTTTAATCCTTAAGTGTTGAGAACTCTGAAAAAAATGTAAACTGTTGAGAAATAAGGAAACCCATTTGACCCTAATATGTTGTCTTAGGAAATAATATAACCCTTTTACTATAATCTGCAGAAAAGAGTTTTCGAGATATGTATATTAAAGAAATGCGTTTTGGGTTCATTACTAAGAATAGATAAATGTTGGAATTAGACCTTTTTTTCGCGGTTTTTCTCACCAGAAACCTAATAAGCAAGCTTTACAAACAACTAACGTACAATAGATGACAAGAATGTTAAATAAAAAAATTAAAATGAAAATTTAGCAGTTACTGCCTTTTACCTGCACACCGCAGAATATGTTCAAGTGAAAAAATGGCAATGGGGTGGTTTCCTTCAGTCAAAAGTGCTATTTTTAGTGATTGAAATGGATAGAATGAGCAAAAAAAATTACATGGACCCAGAAAATACTCTTATTTTCCCAACAGTTTTTTTTTTTTTAATTCATTTTTTTAAATGTCCGATTTTTCAAACAAGACGTGGTCTTTATGACGTCAAAAATGATGCAATTTGGCTGATCTTTCTACTGCGTTTCCATGTTATGATAATCAAACAGCGAATTAAAATTGCGCTCTACGCTTGCTATCAACCATATCGTTGCCAATACACGTGAGTAAAGATGCGAATTGAATATTTTGTTCTGTGAATGGCAATATTAAATGACATTTCATCATTTGTGATGTCACACGACAGAAGTGTAAACAATAAAAGCGCAACGATTTAAGTAATTTTTTAAAAATATTAAACTTGAACAAATTATTTAAAAAATGGTCAGGTCCTATGTTTTTTAGCATGCTCTTTCAGAAAAAAAATACTTTTAAAATTTTGGAAAAGACCCCATTGAGTTTCAGAATTTTTTTTATTCTGTTTTGGTAGTTTTTTTTTTTTTAATCAGCTTTTGTCTAACAATTTTGTTGTTAGCTGTTATCATTATCTCGTTGTTCTCTTTGTAGAAAATTTTGAATGAGTACAAATTACATTAGCATTTAGTGTTAAGAGGTGTTTCGGAACAGAATTGCGGCTTTTCAAAATAAAAAGTCGAGCTTTTATGCGACGGATGCTCATTTCATAATTTTAATGGAAAAAATATTGTTGATTTTTGTTATTGATAAAATGCAGTAATGCAACTGATCCCTCATTACGAAACAACACAGTGATTGATATGATAAGATTTCTAGAAAAAAGAATGCTGCTGTAAGATAGGGCGGCTTAAAAACATCCTTATTTTGAAAGGTGGCCGTTAAGTATTTCGTGGGAAAAAAATTATTAAGTATTTGCTTCGAAAACTAACGTCGAAAATTTCTGGTCTGCGTTTCAACTATTTGTCAACAATTAACTGAACTTTTTGTAACGAAGATGCAAGCACACGTAGCTAGAATTTTGTCAGGAAGGGGGGGATCCAAGATTGGGGGAGGGGACACGAACTTATCTGATTAAAGCTAATTATTAAAATATGATAATTAGCCTAAAAATTAATAAAATAATTAAAATTGAAAGAGTCAATGATTAAAAATAGTTAAGGGCAGTTCTCAAAAGCATAGGCGGATTTAAGACTGAGTTCCTGGGGGGGGCAGGATTTTTTTTTTTTTTTTGAGCAACATTTTTATAACCCCCACCCTTATGTTTTTGTTTGTTGTCTGTGATGCATGTCCATGCTTTACTTTTTTGTGTGTTGTTTTCATTAATGTGTGTTTAATGCTACCCTTTTTGTATTGACCTTAAGAGAGGGAGCTGGTATTAAGAGAGACACAGGGCTTCCTTTTAATGGGAAATTGAATATCTCGTTTTTAGGGGTCCCGGGGGTTTCTTCCCCGGAGGAAATTTTGTAAAATGGACATAAAATTCTGCATTTTGAAGCCTTATAAAGGTTAATGGGACAGACAAAGAAATTGATAACTAGATTATACAGTTGTACAGTATTGTTCAAACTTTCTAAGAAACAGCCATTTTAAATTTGAAAGAAAAAATAAACTATAGATTTCTCATTACAACAGCCTTTTTTTAATTATAAGTAGTGCAGAAAACGAAAAGGAATAGAGGTAGTGTATCATTTTATTTTTCGGGCTAAACAGATTAAGAATATGCAATAAAAGTAAGATAAAAGCAATCAATACAAAAGAATTTCCAAAATACTGCATTCGAGATTGAATATATAGCAAGATATGAAACATGTGAGTCACAAAAATTTATTTCGAATAATATGTTACAAACGTGAGAACCATGATTTTTATTTTTAATGCAGGATGTGGCAAGGAGCCGAATTTGACAAATTTTGGCATTCCTCTCCCTCAACCATTTGTTAGAAATTTTGAAATTTAAGGTTTGTATCTATACGTTTCCAAATATTCAAATACTTGAAAATGAAATTAGTTTTTTTCAACCAACTTCCATTTTTTAAGGAACGAAATCATGCAATTTTTTTTGGGGGGGGGGGGGAGGAATTAGGGACCCACTTCAAAGCACGGGCCCTAAGCAATAGCTTGTTTATCTTATAGGCAAATTCAACCCTGTTTGTAATTCACTCTTAACTGCAGATTTTTGCTTGATTTTTTCGTAGTTTTTACAAAAATTCGTCAGTTTTTACGATTAAAGGATTTTTACGATTTTACCAATCTTTGTCAGGTTTTTTTAGATTTTTATAAAATTTTAGCAAATTTTTCCGAAACTTTTGATGACACAATTATTTAGATTTCAATAATGACAAGGACTGACTCACTTAGACTTAGATGATTATGACTTACCTTACTTTTTAAACAGTATTTATAAAGTAAGTAAAATTGTACTTTCCCTCAAAGCAAAAAGATTAAATTAATCAGAACACTCAGATAACTGAAATTTATTCAGTTTGGGATAGAATTAAATTTCTCTCTCTCGCTCAAAAAAAAAAAAAAAAAAAAAAAAAGGAAAAAAAACCCTCTTTTTTTAGAATCTCTCAAAAAGTCAATTAATTTACTAAGAACATAAATATTATGCACAAATATATTTTAAAGTGGACACAAATCATAACGAGTAGATCGTTCTGTTAGCGCAAATGGGAGGGGGGGGGGAGCTTTCCTCCGTTTGTTTTAGGTTCTAATTTGTTAAAATAATCGTCAATTATTATAAGTGTTGCAGTTTAAAGGACAGCTTGTTTAGCCTACATTTTCATACACTTTCCCAAATGGTTTTCAGTCCAAAATACTAAATTTAGACACATTTTCAGCACCCCAGTGACAGCTGCGCTATTTGTATTTAATGTTCGTTTTTTTTTCTTTTTATTTCTTTTCTTTTCTCCCATCAGAAAAGGACATTCGCTATTTTCTTTATTTCCATTGAAAAATTCAAAAAAGAAAAAAGTAATGATTTTTTTGTTTTAAGATTTTGGAAGATGTGTTGTTACTATATAAAGTCCTCTCAAAACTGGGGGGTATTGCCCCTATGCCCCCCCTCCCACTATAAACCCACCCATGCTCTTCTGAACTATTCAAAAAAGAAAAAAAAAGATTTTGTTATTTTTGGAAGATGTGTTGTTACTACATAAAGTTCTTCCAAAACTGGGAGGGCATTGCCCCCCTCTGCCCCCCCCATAAATCCGCCCATGCTCAAAAGGTGGGAACAAAAAAGTTAACTTTGAGCAATTTCAAAAATTTTCGAATTTGACATCAATTTTGATTTTATTCTATAGTATGCATATCTAGAACACAATATATGAACATGAAAAGACAGCAGGTATTTGTAAAAATTGTTAATTAGCAAATTAAATCAGCAATCTGTAGGTAACAGATTTTGGACATTGTTTTCCTGTAGGTAACGGATTTTGGACATCATCATAACGTAAGTTTCACCATTTTTGACAATTGTTAATCTGATTTTTAACTTTTCCAATGAAAATTTTATTTACTACTTTTTAAATTTTGCAATTTAATAATAAAGAGGATATTAATGAAATACTTGAATGGCTATACATGCTTGCTCATTACATTTAATAAAGTTTTGGAATGATTTTGAAGAAATTGATGCAAGATTAAAAAAAAGCTTCAAATTAAAAATAATACAATTGTAAAAAGTGACATCAGTTTTAATAATGAATATTTTTTCTAATGTCATAAGAATTAAAATGATGTCTAAAAAAATTATTGAAGAAAGAAATTCGTATTTCTATTTGGAGATCGTTAAATTATGTTTCCAAAAGAAAGAAGAGAAAAAGAATTCTAAAATAATAAAAGCGGAAAAAAAAAAAAAAAAAAAAAAAATTGCTAGCGCAGGTGATAAAGTCGCCAAAACTGGTACAGCTGACGATAAACTACATTTGTCAAACTGGAATCTCCCTCTGGTAACCTTTAGCTTATCGTATACTGTGTTGTCGCCAACGGAGGTTTGCTTGGCGATTTTAGCGCAAAATGGCTTTCGATTCGATCATAAGCAGCCATGTTTCTACTGTAATTTATGTATTGTTCAATGTGTAACATATTAATTATGCAGAATACCAATGGATTAAAGAAGATAACATTATGATAACGTTTTTTATTGAGGTTAGAAGACAGTAGATCATCAAAAATTATGAATAAATGGACAGAATTATCGGCGTCAAGATCGTAACGCCATTTGGACATCTCACATGTACGTTTAAAAAAAATTATTTTTCTTCTAAGATACTGCATAAAAGCTTATGAAAACACTTTTAAACAATTAAAAATTGATTCCGAGGCTCGATAAACACCTTTAAAATGAAAACATCATATACTTAGTTCTCAAAAAAAAAAAACATTGTAAAGATCGTAAATTTTGGACATGCATCAAATTTCAAACTTACCATTTTCTAAAATCGTTTACAAAGTGAATAATCTGTCTTTACTTTTGTTATTTGTGTAAAATATTAACAAAAAATTATTCAGTGTAAGATTCATACCTTTAAATTTTTTTTGAAACGTATGGAAATAATTTTAATAAATTTTTCTTTAATGGTACATTTGCTCAGTTAACGTTTTGGTATGTCCAAAATTGCGCCTTTTAGCAAAGAAAATATTTTTTTAAGGGCATTTAAAGAGCATTTTTTCCATAATTTATGTCAATTCTTGTCTCTATACAGTATTATAATTTAACTCAAAAATTTTTGAGTTAATTAAAATGAAAGTTATTTGGTGTTGAAGCTTCAAAGTTGAGGTCTGTGTTTGCTCCCACCTTTTGAGAACTGCCCTTAACAAAAATGCTATGTGAAGTAGTAAATCAATTACTGTCAGTTTATATCATTATCTTTTAACTAATAACAGTTATCCCATATAAAGTTTCCAAATATGAAGGAAAAAAGTTCCATTACATAAGCGTCCTCTCGAACAATATGTTCTGATGCTTCGAAAATGAGTGTTATGTAATTCCTATAAATAATAAGTTCACAGTAAAAGAAAATCAGAAAATATTAACTGTTCTAGGAATTACTTGCAAAATGCCGATGATAGTTTAATAAATTATTAAAATTTGGTAGCATACTTGTATTTCGACGAAATGTGTTTACATTTATATTCATTTTATTGAAAAAAAAAATAATTAAATCTATATCTATGAAAGCGAAAGTATGACTGTATGAATGTTGAATGCTATATAACGTATTTCTACAACCCTGCCTGATCTGAAAACAATTACAGGCAAAACTCGATTATCAAATTTTCATTTTAAAAGCTTGAATTAGTTCTTCATTTACTTACACGTTCATAAAATTCCTTCGAATACGAAATATAAAGAAATTTCTAATCTTATCCGTTTTCTAATTTTCATTTCTATTCATCATTAAAAAGCTTGAACAAACACTGTTAACCCTTTGTGGTGACTTCCTTTTATAGACGGCTAGTGCACAAAAGAGTGGGGGATCAAAAGAGGTGTAAAGGGGTAAGTTGGTGGTACCCCTAAAGCTGACTTTCATTTGAAACTGGGCAGTATTATGGATTTTTTAACAGTAATAATGCTTAAGTAACCTCTAAAAAATGTGGAACATGGCCTCAAAAATCGGGACCGATGGCCACCGTCAACTTCCCCTTCCAATTCAAAATTCCATTCTTATGAAATAACGTGAGAAAAATCCATTTATTTAGAATTTTTACTCGTAGTTTTTATTTCTGTGAAATAAATCAATCCACCGTGTAAAAAATCATTTTTCAATCGATCGGGAATTTTTACTTTGAAAGGTGAAGGGGCAAGGCCACTTCACTTTTGAAAGGGGGGAGGGTAGTCCAGTGGCGTGGCCAGTGTTTGCCGCCCGGGACGGTTCCTCAAATTGCCACCCTTTCGTTGTGAAATCACAAATACATTAAACTGTCAGGGTGTTCAAATTAAAACTAGAAATTTAATTAAAGAAAAAAAGATGTTAATTAATTTCAACATACTTAAAAAAGAAAAAAAAAAGGACTGGGGGGGGGCGGGGGAGGCTCACACTTGGAGAAAATTGCTAAATTAACGTAAAAAAATCGCAGTTTTAGTAAAGTGAAAGGAAAGGGCAGGTCAAGTTTGCTCCCGATTTTTTTCAAAACTGAAGTCTCTTTTAGTGTTTCTTTGTTGACGTTAGGGGATCGGTGGGCGCCGCAAGGAAATGTTCCAAAATCAAAGTTTTAAAATGCAGTTTAGGCTAATTGGTGGAGAGGTTAAGAAAATCGGGAATAGTATGATACTCGATTCGAAAGTTTTCGGCCCAGAAAATATGCAATTTTAGGCTATCTTTGGCAACGCAATTGCGTATTCTAACGCAGTTGTAGGCGTTAGGGGAGAGAGGGGCGCTGAGGTTTTCTACTGAAATAGTTTTTTTTATTTGAAATAAATTTTAAGAGTATCTTTGGTGATTTACTGCGGCAGGTTCGGCTTCTTTCTTTGAAAGTTGTTCATCATCAAAGCCACAAAAACGCAATTCTAGGCTATCTTTGGTGACTTTAAAGGGTTCCCTATAACACTTAATGGCACCAAAAATATTCTGAAGCCAGGCGGCTCTGTCATGTAAAATTTCCGTAAATGACGCCCGACTTTAGGCTTTGTTTGATATTGTTACAAGTTCTGTAAATAGTAATTATTTTTATGATTAATTTTTTGTAATCTGGCTAAATTAGGCGTTTATTCCAATATCTTTCATCCAAAATTGTCTTAGTAACATAACCTGTAAATAGTTTCTTGTAATGAATATACAATCCCCCTCACATTCGAATGAAGTATACGGCCCTCCATTTCTGAATGATAAGATTTGCGAATGGAATAAAAAGAAAACATCGAGAAGCATTTCGAATTTTGCCGAAACTTCTCTAGGATTTATAAATAGCCTTCGCGCGTGATAAAAAGTTGGACTGATCTGAGCCGTGGGCTGGAAAGTGTGTATCAGTCTTTGCACTGTGTTTTCGCGTATTTTGATGTAAATACGTGTGTAACCGTTGAGTTTACGGTGTTAATTGATATTTGCCTAATTACTATGGTTAATTTAGAAGTTGCTAACGATATTTCTTTTACATAGTTGGAAATAAATCTCCTGTGTTTTCTCAAGAACTGTGTCGTCAGTTAAAGAATTTCTTGAAGTGGTTGGACTCGTAACAATATTGATAATGTAAGGAGCGAAAGGGGGCTGAGGGAGGGGTCCCTCCAAAAATCTTTCTTAAAGCTGAAGTTCATTTTAAACTATCTTTGAGAAGGAAGGATTAGCAAGCTCTCCCACCCGCGCAAATTTTTATGAGCGAAATTTTGGACTATCTCTGGGGACGTTAGGAAAAGGTCTGAGCAATTCGACTTTCCTTCCTCGGAAATTTTTCAAAACTAAAGTTTCTAAAACGCTGTTTTAATCTTTGGTGACGTTAAATGAGGAGAGGAGATGGCTAAGGTATCTGTCTCGGAAAAATTCCTAGAAGCTACAGAGTGGAGGTGGGAGAGGTTCCGAATCGGAAATATTTGAAACTGAATATGATAAAAAACAATTTGAGACTACTGTCTGGCTTTCACGAGAAAAGCTCTCGCCGTCAAGTCTGTGCCCGTCTACTGCCATAGAAACGGACTTCTTTCATTTTCTGCTTGGGTGGGCAGGAACTCTTTTTGGCGCCATTTTCCCACTCGTCTGCTCGCCTTCGTACAGTCGTACGGGTTTTTCCGACATTAATAGCTTCCCTTGGTAAAATGAGACGCGCTTCGTTGCTATAGCAGTAGACAGGCGCAGACATTTCGGCGGTGGTTTTTCTCGTGATGGTCGGACAGTACGTTTGGCCAAGTTGAGGGACCAAACCAAATGTTGAAAAACGAAATTCGCTTACCTTCCATAAGGAATAGACTAACATGTGATCTAAAGTTGTCAGATAAATTTTCTACTCTCAAAAGCGAGAAAACAAAAATCCCTTTTACTTCTTTTGAAGAAGAGAACTCTTGTAATGAATGAGAAATCAAAGTAAACTCTTCGACATATAAAGCCACCCCTGTAATGAGCAATAGATTGTTTCGTGTGCCATTTTTCACCTCCACCTCCCCTTCTTACTCTTGTCATCATTTTCCCGAAGTTAAAAAAAAAAAAAAATTTTTTACTAAGAGATTTTTAAGAAACTCTCTTAAAAACCAGAGTTAACTCTTTCTTAAAAAAGAAAATTGGAAAAAATCATTGTTTTTTTTCTTCCTGTAATTAACTTCTACAATCTAAAAAAACATTGGTCCCATGACTGTCCACTCAGAAAAAGAACAAGGGGTTGCACTGATATGCTGTCAAGAAAGACTTTTGAAAGAAAGCAGAAAGTTTTGTATAGAAGTAATTTTAATCTGGTGGTGACACAAAAGTCTTACAATTCGAAGATTTTCTTTTTGCCTGCAGTAACAGATTAAAACCATAATTTCCTTGAAATATACCGCCAGCTCAGTCTATTCCAGCCGAGGACTGCAGTTTCATGCTTATGAGCTTTCGTCAGCCCCAGGAGTGACTGAGCTGGAGGTGGAAAAAACCTCTTTAAGGAAGTCAAGAGTGCCAAACAAACAGGTAGCTGATACAGAATTAGCACCGAACAGACGAGTGACCGAAGCAATGGTTCGGTTCAACTCGAAGATTGAAGGCAAGGCATCTATATTCAATAAGTTACCGTCCTATAGCCAAGGCGAAAGCAGAAATACACCGCCAGCTCAGTCAATCCCAGTCGAAGACTGCAGTTTCGTGCTTATTAGCACTCATCAGCCCGGCATAAGAGTGACTGAACTGGAGGTGGAGAACCTCTTAAGGAAGCCAAGAGTGCCAAACAAATTGGTACAGAATTAGCTCTGACCAGACGAGTGATCGAAACAATGGTTCGATTCAACTCGAAGATTGAAGGCAAGGCAGGTATATTCAGTAAGTTACCGTCCTATAGCCAGGACTAAGGCAGAAATATATGAAATACACCGCCAGTTCAGTCAATTCCAGACGTGGACTGCAGTTTCGTGCTTATTAGCACTCATCAGCCCGGCATAGAAGTGACTGAACTGGAGGTGGAAAACCTCTTAAGGAAGCCAAGAGTGCCTTGCCTTCAATCTTCGAGTTGAACCGAACCATTGCTTCGGTCACTCGTCTGGTCAGTGCTAATTCTGTTATTATCCGATTCCGAGTCACAACTGACTGCAACTGTATTTATGTCGAGGACTGCATACTAAGTGCCTTGCCTCCATTATTTTTCTTATACCGATAGATGGCAGCACCATCACCGGATCGAACAGTTAATGAGAATTTAGAACTAGATCAGGAGCTAATAGCTACCTGGTGCTAGCACTCCCAGAGGTATCGTTTCACTTGGAGGTCATTGAGACCACGAGCATATTTAACGTCGCCCAGTCCCCTTTAATGACGACGGTGGGTCTTCGACCATCGAGGTTCGAACTCAGGACCCTCCGGCCCCAAATCCGACACTCTACCGATCAGGCTACCACGGCCCTAATTCTGTTATTATAGATACCAGTTTGTTTGGCACTATTGGCTTCCTTTAGAGGTTTTCCACCTTTAGCTCTGTCACTCCTATGCCTGGCTGATGAGTGCTAATAAGCACGAAACTGCAGTCCTCGGTTGGAATTGACTGAGCTGACGGTGTATTTCATGTATTTCTGCCTTAGCTCTGGCTATAGGGCGGTAACTTACTGAACATAATTTTCTTATTTGAATAATACATTAATTTTTTTCACATCAAAAATGCTAATTTGCTGCCCCTCAAAAAGTGCCGCCGGGGGCGGACCGCAGCCCTCCGCCCCACCCTAGCTACTCCACTGGGGTAGTCTCCCCCTCGACCCCCCTGTACGAGCCGACTATGCCTTCTTTGGTGCAACCAACTTTTTTCCGTCCGCTAGCTAACACAGTGACTTCCGCTGGATGAAAAAAAGAAAGAAAGAAAGAATGAAAATAGTGGCTCTCAATCAAAGGCTAAAAGCTGTTCGAAAAACTTTAAATTATTAGTAGTAAAGGCATTAATTGCCATTATTATTATTATTATTTTTAATGTATTGGTAAATTAAGGTATCTTAGGATAAGTTACGGTATTTATAATGAACTAAATTAATCATCTATTTTTTTAACATCATTTTGGAAAAAATTCAAATGATTGCTTTTGAAATTAAAGTCATGAATGTTGGAAACTTAATTGACTATTTTTCCGGTTTGATGCCTCATTTAAGGGATCATGAGGAGGCGCTGTACCCACTGGCCTTCCCCACCAAACACGAGTTTTTTTTATTCTGTTTATTCAGAATCACTTCTGAACAAATTAAGTCTTTTTTAAGTATAAATATTATTTTAATGAACTACAGAGAAAATGACGGTTTATCGTGACAATATTATTTGATTCTAATCCTGGTTCCTTTAAATAGATATGACTACTTACATTGTCTATGTCAATTCCTGTATACCAACAAGGACGTAGCCAAGGGGTGGGTCCATGGGGTCCGGACCCCCCCCCCCTTCCCGGAAGATCCCTGTCCTTTAAACTCAGTTGTTGCATCTCGCATCAACAAAATTTTTCCGAAAGAGAATGTTTTTATAAAACCCTGCATTTTCCCCTTAAATATTCCCATTAATCGGAAAATTTCTCAGTCCTTGAGTCAATTCAGAACACGAGAACCTCGTGCAACAACTGCAGGTTCCCAACTTTTGTCTGCCTTTTACTGTCGCGCACTACGTCGGAAACCGGGAAATGTCCGTATCGTCTTTCAAACCAGCTGGGTCGTGTGACCTTGAAATTCAGCCCCTCTCCTTTGGTCCATCAGATTGCCATCGGCAAAGTAAAAACAAGCATTTATTGCCCCCCAGTCCCATTGGTGTGGTTTTCTTTATTTCTGTCTCCTTAATTTTTGGATTTTCGCGGATTTCATAGACGCATGTTGCACGAAAGACAGCCAGAGTGAGGTGCGTTCCTGGTGAATCAGTAATTGAATTCCGATTTTTTTCTGTTTTAACACGCACTTTTTATCTATATCATACTTATAGGAAACATATCTTGAAGAAAAATATATGCAAAAGAAAATTAAGTTTACCCAAACTAGGTAAGAGCCAGTGCTCCCTTTTAAAGTTTTCTTAAAAATACAAGCAATTTTACGTGTTAATGTGTTTTTCCATTTAAAAACTAATTTTAGATTCTAAGCCAGCAGCGAAAAAAGAAATTCTACACATTTCATGTGCTTGAGGATGAGAAAAAATTATTATTGATTTTTTTTTTTTTTCATTTTAACTCTTTATATTTTTGGCATGGTTCATTTCAGATTCATTTTATATTTTGATAACAATTTTATTTGAACTTTTAGATTATTTTTAACATTTCTCTCCTTTCTGAGTAACAAATTACATAGATTTTTTTTCTGATGTTTTCCCCCCAATATTTAAGCATGATCATTGAACATATTAAATGCCCAAAAAGAATTCGTGTTTGAAGGTAAAATAAATAAAATAAATGAATAAATAAAACTTGAAGTTGATGTAACGAATTTTTTGCGAAATCAAAATTTTATAGAAAAATAATTGAAAATTACTTGAATATTTTTCTGTGATCAGTTTATGAAATTACAAGTTCGGCCATATTAAAGCATGTAATAAGTAATTTATTACGAATTAATACTTTTAAATCTTACTGAATTGTGATTCTATGATCCCAAAAGAAAAACAGTTAGTTTTTTAATTGAAGAAAAATTATCTCTCTCTTTCATCTCTTATTCGATGTTGTCCCATAAAGCATAATTGTATTCCAATTGTACTGAGAAGTTATTTAATTAGCATCTATGCATCCATCTTTAGTAAATTGTGAAGGTAGCATTAAACGTAACAAAAAACAGGCATTTGCATTTAACTATAAATTACTAGGTGAAAATTATCGCTATTTACTGCGTTACAAGCAAAGAAACAAAAAAGGTGAATACGAGATAAATTTTTTTGAGTTTTTCGTTTCTATATCGCTTTTTTTTAAATTTTTTCGACTCTTATTTTCTTCAAGCTAACGATATTTGCTATTTCTTGCAATAAAGTGTTTTGCTAACATCGTATTAAAGAAAAAAAATCATTGCCTGCGTTGTAAAATATGATATGTATTGTTGTTAAAATTAACAACACGTTGTTAAAATAAAATCACACAGATGTTTAATTTAATTCATTAGGTATACATTCCATTAATCGGCATGTAAAAGATCCCTTAGGTCGTTTGAGCTCTTGACAAAATTAAATTCCTTTTGCAGTTTCGCATCGAAAAGAGCTCAGGTGTCTCCATCTGGTGGAAACTGGGCATCAAATTTTTCTCTGACATTCACATCCGCGCCTTAATGGTGGCATATGAATGACTGGATGCCATATGGTTGGTTCTCACTTGTTCCGCAAAAGGCTAAAGCCTCTAACACAGCCCCATTAGAAAAAAAAAATGATAAAAAACGGCAATACGCCTTTTCCAATATTTAAAATTTTTTCGAACAGCTTTTACCCTTTGAGGAATAGTGACTTCACTTGAGAACCCCATTTATTTCTTGCTTCTCTTTTTTTATTTCAGCTAACTGGAATCATTGTGTCAGTTGGCTGAAGAAAAAAATTTATATGTATAAAAAAAGGTTTGCATCAAAGGAAGCCTCCGTCTCTCAAAGAGTTAATAGTTTGTTCAAGCTTTTAATTGATGAAAAGGAATGATAATTATAAAACGGATAAGATTGGAAATATCATTCTATTTCGCATTATCAAAAGAATATTATAAATGTTAATCAATAAAAACTAATTCAAGCTTTTTAAATGAAACCTTGTTAATATTTTCGTTGAGAGAGTTGTGGGATTTTGCCTGAAATGTTGTTCAAATCGGACAGGGTTACGTTATATAACATTCGTATAGTTATACATTCGACTCCATAGATATAGATTTATTTATCCTCATATAAATAATGCCGATGATCGAGTAACCCGCGTTTTCAACAATGAATTCGCGCCACGGCATGATATGTAATTTGATAATATGTTTTGGTAATGATTAACATTCAGGGAAAGGCTTTATTGTGACAAGGCTGAACTCGATCCGGTAACTTAACAGTTCTACTGGTAAGACTGTGTCATCTCAGAGGAATGAAGAAACGAAAACAATGACCGCTATCTACCGGAGTTTAGGGTTAATCCACTGGTGTTAGAGTTAAAATTTCAACTATCAAAATATTACCAAACAGGCAATTGCTTCGCTCAAATGTAGAAGAGTTGAAGCAATTTTCACCCGTCATACCTTGATGGGCTACTTTCTAGTTTTCAAATAAAATGGCATAAGTACAAATGTACATATTTTGTTGAAATATATTACAAAGCTTTAATATTTTATTAACTTATCGCATGCATTTTCCAAGTAATTTCTAGAACAGTTTTCGTTTTCCGTTTTTCTTTTAATGTGCCCTTTTTATTAATAGAAAATATATCACTCATTTTCAGGAGGACAGAGGTTCACCCATGTTTGGAAACTTAGTGTGTGATAACTTTCAGTTTAATGTTAATTTACAAACTTTCAATAATTAATTTACCACTTAATATAAAATTTTTGTTAACTAATTTTAACTAATGGCTCTATTAATTTCAATTATTTAATTAATTTTAGTTAATTATCATATTTTAATAATCAGTTTTAATTGATTTTATCTTATCTTGTGTAACTATCAGCTACTAATTCTGCTTTAGCATGCCTCCTCTTTTGAAGTTCGTGCAACCTTGGACCCCCCCCCCCCCTTAACAAAGTTCTAGCTACGTGCCTGATACCAAGAGAAACTCTACTGAAGATTAGAGCTTACCAATTAAAAAAAATCACTACAGGTCATTCAGAGTACCTTTCGCCCACGATTTCTCTATTTTAAACTGCCCACTTAATTTATTGCATTTCTGGTGCAAAACAATTATTAGTCTGGTTCAAATTTATCGAGCCATTCAGGGCCCTATTTATACATATACAGCCCTTTTTTCTTAATTGCATCAGAACCGGATGCAAAACCAATTATTTCAACAAAAGTATTGCAACTCTAAAGCATAAAAATATAATTTCTATATTATTTAAAAGTTCTTCCTCTGCACGTCACAATATTACAAGATTGCTATCATTTATAATATTGAAAAGAAGACTGCAATGTAGGAAGAGCAATATCAACGATTTCAAACATAGTTTCCAAACAGAAACATCAGAATTATTGAAGGATGCAATAAACTGTGAAATATTGCCAATTCTCTTTTTTTTTTACTTTTTTCTTTTCTTTTTTTTTTTTCGTAAAATAAAATAAAAAGAAAGAAACTTATTTTATTATTTGCCTTGAGAGTCAGAGTTGAACCTTATTATTATTTTTTTAAAGTCAAGTCAAATATGCTAGAAAAAATTTGAAGTGGCACAAAGAAATTAGAGAGGGGCTCAAAATCGCTCCAAATGACAGCATTGGATCCGATTAGCTAATCATCCCTCGAAAAAGTTCTCTTACTGTCTGATGCAAAACCGAAAAGTAAAACAGTAAAAACTTACAGTTTACAAATAAATACCAATGCGTCCTTTTTCTTTGCTGTTATTTTTAAACAAGATGCCACTGTCAAAAACTATTAAAAATCATATTTTTGTGAGAAAACCGAGTTAATTTAATTAGTAAAAACGCTTCAAAAGAACTTTCAAAATATGAAGTAAATTTTGCCATGAGAAGATTATAATGCACCTTAAATCAACAAAATAATTAACATTTGATGAATGCATTAATCCACAACAACACATGTCATTTCAATGAAAATCTTATTTTCTTACCTAATCTCTCTTCCACCCCTCGCCAGTCTCCTCCAGTCAGGCCCTCAGATACTGATAGAAGGAAATCGCTGCTATGGAATGTCCTTGAGAGCACTCCTTAGAAAGTTTTATCTTTTTGATAAAAGATAAAGATGAGTATCAATAAGTGCATCTTCCTCGGACGATTTTGTCTGTGCTTTAGAATAATGTGTAACACGTGCTACGGACCTATCAGTCTGCTTTGACGCGGGGGCTTGCATACTTAAATTGCGAAATTCCACCTCTGTTACCATGAGTCCCAGTTAGATTAACCATAGGATTAATAAGTTTGAGAAAAAACGCCTTAAATAAATGGAGCATTTCACGGTATTTGTGACATAGGGGTGTCCGTAAAAGAAAATTCCAAAAGACATGCATGTCATATTGTTTTCTTTATTTACTTCATATTATCCATGTACTCGCAATCAAAACATCAAAAATACAACTTTTATCGTTACGGACTCTACATTGAATTTTTCTTCAATAGTGACTTAAACTGAATTTCAAGCCAAAACTGGTGCTTGGGACAAATAAAGTAAAGGATTATCTCTAATACATATAATAATTTTACTCAAAAAGTGAATTCGTTAAAAAATTATAACTTGAGTCATTCCATGTCAAGTGACCTAGGGGTCACCACTCGACCATTTCCGATTTGGAAGAAATTTTATAGAGGCGTAGAGATAGATGCCTTTGAAACTAACCTACAGTGACTCCCAAAAGTGTTCGTACACCTACGACTTTCAGCGAAATTGGCCCCTACCCATTGGTTAGAATTAATATTTCGGAATAGGTATTTAATTATAAGACCTATGATCATTTTTTTAACAAAACTACATGAAAAGTTTTTAAAAAATATTAAAACTTAATTTTTTAAAAATAAAAAAACCAAAAAGTGCCCGAAATTTAATCTCACAAAGCTCTTCGTACACTTTAAAAATTATCTATATATTATTGAATAATCTAACTTTTTATTAAGTTATCATTTAGTAGAATATCATGCAGTATCAACAACACCTTTTAAACGCCTGGAATAAATTTCATTCTTTTTTCTTTTTTCTTTTTTTTTTTTTTTTTTTTTTGCGTAATTTCTGAGTAAGTGTTCAACCACACTTTGAGTCTTACTGTTTCTAGCTCTATTTTCGTTTCAAAGCCGTATTTTCGTAATCTAGCCACCAGATATCTCTAAATGTGTTGCATTAAGTTCAAATCTGGAGATTGAAGGGGTATTTTCTAAACTTTAGGACAATTTTCGAGGCACTAGACGCAAACGTTGAAAACCGTGTGCTTCTTATCGTTATCTTGATAAAAAACAATGTTGTTTCCAATAACCAAATTTTTGGCTAAGAGTTCAAAATTCGGTTTTTAAAATATTTGAAGGAACGGCATGATTCATTATTTCATCAAAAAATTCCAAATTACCAAGTGTTGATGCTGATATGCACCCTCACACTATAACACCTCCACCGTCGTGATTAACTGATCCAACTAAGTTCTTAAGATTAAATTCCAAATTTTTTCTTCTATTTACAATTATACAACAATTTAACCAAAAATGTTGAATCTATTTTCGCGTATAAGTAAGACGTTATTCCAAAACATTTCGAGCGTATTTATCATCGATTTTGGGACAAAAAGAGTAAGTTTTCTGTTTTTTCGCACGGGGGGGGGGGGGGGGAACAAGAAAATTTCTGCGGGGAGGATGGTACCATTTAATTCAGCTAATCAGAGATCTCGGACAACAATTTTTGGTGAAAATTAAACGTAAAACGTTTCATTAAATTCTGCAGAAACTTTTGCAGCACTCAAATGTGTATTTTTCATAATTTTTTAACTATAAATCTCCGATCACGCTTTGTTAACTTTGCCGGTTGACTTTTTGTTACCTTGTTTTCGATCCGATTCTTTTGTTTAATTAAGCATTTTATCAAGGACTTCACTTTAGAATGGTATAAATTAACTAATTTAGGAATATTTCAAACCAATTTACGGCTACTGTGTAAAGCCAAATGACTTTGCAGTATCAACACAATGCAAAAAAAAAAAAAAAAAAAAAAAGCGAAATGTGATAAATTTAACCATGTGAATTTAGACGAAAATATTTCATTGTACGATGACTTTTGTGGCGTATTTTTTTCTCTCTCTTCGTTTTTTGACAAATTTCAAAAATAAAATCAGGCAATGTTTTGAAAAAAAAAAAAAAAAAAGAAAACTACTGAGTTTTATTTAGAATGGCATACGAATGATGTGGAAAAAAAAAATTAGACTTCATATTCGAATTCAGTTTTGCGCTATTTTAGTTTTATTACAAAATTTCAAGCTGTCCGAACATTTTTTGCGAGCCTCTATATTTATTGAAGCACTTTTATAAACCAGATCTATTAATTTTAAATTTTAATACATATAGTAGCAATCCTGAATGAATAATGTGCATTTGCTTTAAAATATCAAGAAACGTAAAATATATGCATCTCAAACATGAAATGGCATATAATGAATCACGAAATTGGTTTTAATAAAGAAAAATGTTTCATAGAAGCAAAATTAAGCTTGTTGTGACATTACTACAAATTTAAAACTAAGTTTTTCGTGTTTTGGTTCAAGGTTTTCTTAATATTTTCGCTTTTAGTTTCATATCTATTGGACTAAAACCGAAACTTTTTTGCGGCCATATAAGCGGCTGATGTACCAAAAGAGGGGGGGGGGGGGGTGAAAGGCGATGCAAGAAGGAGGGAGGTTAAAAGGGTGGTGGAGACCCTAAATTTGCCTCTTTTTGGAAAATAGGTCTATATTACAGGATATCTAATTCATTATCGATTCAACGATTCTCAACCGCGGTGGTCCGGCACGGCACCGGTCCACAAAAAAATTGACCGGTTCGCAGAGATTTTGCTCATCTACGTTAAAAAATGTTCTTTACTCAAAAAAAAAAAAAAAAAAAAGTACACTATCATGATAAAAATAATATTCTACACAACATCTTTTGCATGAATTTTGTGGTGAAGTTCCGTACTTTTCTACAATTTTCCAGCAACGTTTATAAACATTTCAAAATTTTTTAAACAGTTATTTTTTTACATCAGGGGGCAAAAATGGGTGATGTGTTCTATGATCACGCGTCACAAATATGTTTCTTTTGACCCCCCCCCCCCCCCTCCCCTGGAAAAGTTTGAAATGACTTTGTATGGTCTGAAGCACATACAAATGTGGTTTAAAAACAAACTGATAGTCGAAAACAAGCGTTGTTATTGTACATTCGTTTTACGACATCAAACGGTCGTTTCAAGTGAAGTAACTTCGAATAGTGTCAGAATTATCTTTCTTTTGGCAAAAATGTTTATCAGAGAAAATTTGTGTTTCGGGACTTTCGAATTTTGGCAGACTTGAGTGGATGTTTTTTTGCTCCATTTTGCTTCCTTGCCAATTTCTGAATGTGGTAAAGAAGAAGCATAGCGGCACGCTCCGCTTCCGGACTTGAAGTTCCGTGACAGATCACGTGTCTGGTAGACCTATTTTGTGACTATTGGTTGTTATGGAGTTGTTTACAAGGTGTACCGGCGGCTTAGAATTGCTCTGCTGTACAGATCATGTACACATTAAACGTAGTTATGATGCAGAGTAGTTTCAAATTTTTAATAACCAAATTTCCAAAATGATAAACAAATTATTTATCGGTCAAATGGAATTAGGGTGTTTCCCTAACGTTATATTATGCATCTTTCTAGCAACAATATACGTAGGAAGTTTGTATATTTGGCGTAATACTCACTCAAGGTAACTTTAATAACATTATTCTCTTTCTACTCTATCTGTTTGCACCAGAAAAATATTATTGTGTCAGTCTTCACTAACCTTTCTTTGTATGTAATGCTGTTCATCTACCACTTAAAAAATATATTTTACTTTATATTTTCATGTGGTTATGTGAAATAATCGTATTGAGTCAAAATCCTACGCATGAACGCTGACTTTAAAGCAGTTTGACACATAAAGTTTTGATTAAAAGCTTTTTAACTTTTTGTTCTTGACAATTTTGTGAAGTTCTCTATTTTATTTGAAAAATTTTACAAATCAATGTTTGAAATAATATTTGATGTGAATAACTCAACAAAAAGCATATTTATGCCTTTTGTTATTATATTTTCTTCTCTTTGTTACAGAGATCATCCTACTACAATAAAAAAGAGATTTTTAAGTGTCTTCTTGATTTCATTTGTGTCTGCCATATTTGTATATATATTTGCTGATAGATCCTATTTTGGATATGTAAGTGCTTTTTTAACTTTATATCTAATCTTTTTAACTTCTTTTTATTATAATGAGAAATTGCCTTGCTTTGTTAGTTAGATATACCATGATGAATATTGTGATAATGTCATTCTATTTTTCAAGGATTAAGGAAGCTGGTGCAGGGAGGGGAGGGGGGGGGGGGTTAGGAAAGCGTTCTATAGCTGATTTTTTTTAAATTAAATTGGGCTATATTATTGGATTTTAAGGTCATGATTGAGAACATGACCTACTCTTGGAAAAAAGTTTGGACGCAGCCTCAAAATCAGGAAAGATGGTCACAGTATGACTGTCTCCTCCCAATTCAAAGTTCCATTTTTTAATTTTAGTGAAATAATGACTTGAGAAAAACCAACTCAATCAAAGAGGGTGCCTAATGTTTTTGATTGCTAGTTTAAGTATGAGATTTTCTTTGGTGTCCCTTGCAGTTAATAATGAATATTATAATAATGGGTTTCTAGTTATCAGGTCATTTATAAATTTTCCATGGGAGGGGGGGGGGAGGTGTCAAAGAGTATATATACTCAATGCATATGAAATTGAAAGACCTTAATAACCACGTCCACATGTATGGAAATACAGTTGAATCTCAATAACTCGAATATTCTGTTATCTTGAAGTTTTCATTGACTCTTAAATTTTTGAGACTTGTGGAAAGTTTCCATAGCTTGAATTACCAATAACTTGAACGTTTTGGGCAGTCCCTTGGGCCTTCCAGTTAACGAGAGTTGACCATACATTGATTTCTCAAAGCTGGGGGGGGGGAGGGGTGCAGGAATGGTAAATTGTTCCTCCTGACGCTCCTAAATGATCGGCCTGTTATTAACACATTTCTCAACAGGTAATAATGTGCAAACATAACATGTCTTTTTTGAAATTAATATAGCGAAAGGAACATTTTTTTATCAGAAGGATAGCTAATTAGTTCATTCTGTTTGGAAACTTTAAACTTTTCTCCATTAGAGACACAATACCTTATAAATTTGAAATATAGTTTCATGCAATATTTCTGAAAATATGTGTTTAAACAAGATTGATTTTTGTCAGTTAATGTCATTATTAATAACTAAATGAAATGAACATGTCTTTCAGTTAATATTTTCCAGTTTTTATTGTACTGTTCTTAATTCTTTTATTTTTCAATTTTAGGATCATAACTATTGGTCCCTTCTGGGTATACGTGTCTCGGGAGTTCTTCAAGCTATATTTTTGCCTTTGATTCTCACTATGGTAAGAATTAAAAGTAAAAAAAAATCATTTGTAAGTTTTGAATTGTTTTCATTTTTCTACAAATCATAATATGTACTGTACAAAATACCTGATTTAGTACTGAAATTTCATTTTATAAACCAGCTTGAATTAACCAGAACCTCATATTTTGAGACTCGTATTTTCAAGAGTACTGTAATTAAAATAAAAAGTTCACTGAAGCTTTTAAATTTATATATTTATTACTCAACCATAATTAAAAACACTTTTAAATCAAAATGTTTTAAAATTTAAATTGTCTAAAAAGTTTGATTCAAGGAAATTTATTTAAAGGATTAATTTAAAGTTTTGTGTTAAAAATGTAACAATTTTCAAAGCAGGTCAAATATATTTTTCTATTTTCATGTATCACTATTCCATAGATGCAAACATTAAAAGCTAAAAACCAGGAAGACTTATACATAGAACTAGGCATACTTTGCATGGTTAAATTTAGCAACAAAAATTATAGTGCAAGAGGGATTTTAAAATAAAGTTTTTTTTTTTTTAAATTAAGCTTGTATAGGATAATAGACTCTGCTTCAGCAATCCGACAGGACGAAAAAAAATGAAAATTGTGATTACTATTATTACTTTTTTTAAAGCGAAAAAACTGTGTAACATTTAGATTTAAACAAAAAATGTTTTAAAATAAGCATAGGTTAGTGTTCTCTTTTAAGTGATACTAAAAATTTTGTGCAGCAATTTGAAATTTAAGAGAAAAGTTAGGAGCAATTTACCACATTTTTTGGGGGAATCAAATTTTGAAAAGAAGGAAAATGAAATAAATATCTTTCATAAATGATCAGGCTTACACATGTGTATGAAAAGGTTTAGTTTTGGCAATTATAATTGATTTACTACAGTGATTTTTAATGCAATTCTAACCACTGAAAAATCTGTTTTAGAGAATTTTTTTGTCTTAATGAAAATTTGGGAGATACTTGCTTCATTAAGGGTTTGAGAGAGTTAGCAACTATACTATTGTTTAAAGACATTAAGAGGATATAAAACAAAAAATCTTATATTTAGAGCAAACCTAACCTGGCAGCGTTGGAATGCTATGATTAGGATCCGCATAGCCTTCAGAACCCTGCCAGGTTAGATTTGTCCAACTATAGTAGGTGCAAATATTTTGTCCTGAATTTTTATTCCTTGTGATAAATTTTCAAGATGTTTTTAACTAGTGTTAGTGTTAATTTACACCAAATTGTTTTTAAGGACTTTTCCTTGAAAGATAGAGTTATCATCTAGGGGGGGGGGGGGGGCTAAAAGTTAATGATTTTTGCAGATATAGTGGCAGGGTTTTATCTTTTTCAAATAAAATTGGCGTTGAGAATACACATTTTTAGTTTTTATAATAATTTTTATGCTTTATTAAAAACATCCATGGATTTATGAATTATGATAGAATTGTTTGCAAGAGGTTGCTATTTCCTTCCAAGCGAGAACTTTTTAGTTATCTTTGCATTGTTGTTCGAAAAAAATATTTTTGTGACATTAATTTACTTTTTACTTGAACTTAGTATTAAAAATAATCAGCTTTGTTTGGTTGCAAGTGTCAATGACAAGTTTGAAATTGTATAGTTATTAAATCAAACAGTAAAAAAGTCCTGTTGTGCAGCCTTTTGTACCATATTCTTTGTTCCTCTCCAAAATTCTTTTTTCTTTATCAACTTCTCAAAAAGATTGTTTCCAACATTATCATTGAACTCTTTTATTTAAGAAAAATATCTTACAGATACTTTTTATGGGTCCAATATCTGTTCACTACAATGATGGAATCTATAATAAATTTTTTGGTGAGTGTTTTATTAAATTCACCTAAATGTATACACATTAATTTATTGCTTTTTAGTTTTTAATGAATTAATTCATTTCAGATTTTAAATTGTGGTTATTTTGCCTGACAAATGTTATATGGTTGAGAAATCATGTGATAGTAAGTTGTTTTGCTCAATATTTTATAGTGGTTCATCTTGACAAAAACACAACTTTCCATGCCATTATGTTTTTCTTCTTATGGTATTTCAACTGTAAACTGTACTTTTTAGTCAAAAAAAAAAAAAAAAAAAACTTAGTACAGTATACTCTTGATATTTAACATGGCTTTAGACAATAAGAAAACTGCAGATGTCGTTTACATTGATTTTCAAAAAGCATTCAATAAGGTACCGCATGTTGCTCTGCTTAACAAATTAGCTGATATAGGAATAGCAGGGAACACTTTCATCTGAGAAAAAACTGGCTGACCGAAAGGAAACAAAGGGTAGTTGTAAGGGGAAATTATTCTAAATGGAGTGAGGTTTTAAGTGGGGTTCCTCAAGGATCAGTGTTAGGGCCTGTTTTGTTCATTGTTTTTATGAACGATATTCATAAAAATATTTCTGTGAACATAAATTGTTTTGCTGATGATGTCAAAGTTATGGGGATTGTAGATAATGAAGAACAAGAAAATCAGCTGCAAGAGGATCTAGATCATATTACGGAGTGGGTTGATAAATGGGGTATGGCTGTTAATGTTGCGAAATGTCAAGTGCTACATTTAGAGCGTGGAAATAAGTGTACAAGTTATTATTTGCAAGGTTCAGTTATTAGTCAGGCAGATCTGGGCATCTTAATAAGTCAGGATTTAAAATTCAGTCATCAGTGCAGCATAGCTTGTAACAAAGCCAATAAGATACTTTGGTTTATCAATAGATCTATTTCAAACAAATCGAAAGAAGTTCTTCTGCCGTTATATAGTAGTTTGGTAAGACCTCATTTGGAGTATGCTGTTCAGTTTTGGTCTTCTTACCTTAAGAAAAATATTAATGTATTGAAAAGGGTTTAAAGGCGGGCTACAAGGCTAATAAATGGACTTTCTCATTTAGACTACGATTCCAGGCTTAGAAGGGTAAAAATATACAGTCTTGAGCAAAGAAGAGACCGAGGGGACATAATTCAGTTGTTTAAATTTATTAAAATGAAAGATGTTATGGAGCTAAAGTTAAGCATTGAAAACAGGACAAAGGGTCATTGTTTTAAGCTATTTAAATCTCAGGCTAACTTGGATACTAGGAAAAATTATAATTTTAGCAAGGTAGTGGAACCTTGGAACAGCTTACCGGAAGAGGTGGTAATGAGCAAGGGAGTAGATAGTTTTAAGAGGGCCATTGATCTTCATTGGTGATTGTAAATTGACTAGAACCATCCTAACTGGGCCCAGAGCCTGTTTCTGGTCGGCACTTTTGTGTTTGTATTTATTTGTTGTTTGTATATCTTCGATATCTCAAAAGCCTTGATATGACAAAAATTTATTTTCCCCCTTTATTTTGCATATTTATCTAATGTTATTTTTGGTTCTTATGTCAAGAGTTTTCAATCAAAAATGCCGAATATTTTTCGAAGTCAAATGTAATTTTTTTGGAAAAACCACAGTTTATTGTCTCAAAGCAACTCGAGGAATGTTTCCAAAAATTTCTCTCACCCTTCATTATTTCTCTCAGGTTAGGAATGATTCGGGGAAACTTATCCACTGTCATTTTCTTTCTAGAGCCCAGGGGTGTCAGAAAATGTAAGCGGCGAGAAGTTTAAACTAGTATGTTGTGGCCATCACGAAAATTTCTTCTATATCTTTCTTATGATTCTGATCCCTTCCCATGCTTGACGAGGAAGTAATATTCCCAACAAAAATAAAATCACAGATGCCAAAACTTGACGACCTTCCCAATTCCCGATTTATTTTAAAAGCAAAGCAAAGAATGAAAATTGAATATAATTTGAAAAGCCTTGCTTAAAATAATTACAGACATTTATTTGTTAACGGACACAAGATGGCAACAGTTAAAAATGTTAAATTATTAAGATAACGTTTCCAATACAATTAAAATCACGAGAAATACGCAGACGACAGCCTGTTACGATTTATTTTTCTTATTGTTGCATTAATAAAACTTTTATTCCCAAAAAAAAAAGCCCCCCTATGGAGCAATTGGCACCGAAATTGAACCAATGCCTATTTACATTTAGATTCACATTTTATCCAAATTTCATCCAGAACGTATTATTACTTCTTGAGATATGGCACTCACAATGGGAAAAAAAAAGAACGATCAATTGCGCCACCCCCTTTTCAGCTGTTGACGTCAAAATAGAATCAGCTCTTATACCTTCTAAGGGCTACTTGTCAATAAATTTTTGTTTGATTCTGTTCATTATTTCTTGAGATACAGCAGTCACAATTGACAACAAAAACGTTCTATAGATCAACCCCCGTTTGAGCTATTGACACCAAAATTGAATCAGCACCTGTACCTGTTAGGGACAACATATGGACCAAATTTTGTTTGATTCCGCCAGTTATTTCCTGGGGAATAGCAGGCACGCATAACTCAAGAAACGTCCCATTGCTCCACCCCCTTGGAGGAATTCGCACCAAAAACCAATGGGCACAAGTTCACATAGGGGCACATATGTGTACCAAATTTTGTTTGATTTCATGTGGTAGTTTTTGCTGTAGAGCGGCCACAAAAAACTGGTCACACGGACACACAGACAAACAAACATTTTCCAAAAATGTTCAAAATGGACTCAGCACACCTCAAAACGTTTGAATCCGTTAAGATTCGAAATTCGAAAATTTGCACGAATCCAATACTTTCTTTTATATATTAGATATAGAAGAAAGTAGAAACCTACCTAAAACTTTCCGCCCCCCTTCTCACGTCATTTCGTTGGACCTTTTGACTCTATTTCCACCTCTGTAAAAATGAAAGATGAACGGAAAGCCCCTTTAGAGATACAAGGAATGGTACAATCCTTTGTCCAACTTCTTTTGTTCCATGCTGCTCAAAACTCATTTGAAACTGTTCTGTACCATTTTTTGTTTTTGGTAATCCAAATCTTTTATAAGTTTAGTCGTTTTATATCATTACATTTTGCTACTTCACAGGGGCGGCATTTCAGCATTTCGTTTGGGGGGTCAAGTTTCTTGAACATGAATTTCCTCAGAACGGTATAAAATACATATTGTTTTTCACAAGAACTGATAATTAAATGGTTTTAATGTTAAGAATAATTAGGTTTGTAAAGAACAATTAAAATTTTTTAGACCGAAGCTTTAAATTTATTTTGTTATAAATTATCTCACAAAATATCTTGGTACTAGTTTTTATTTTTTAGTAAAGTTTTAATCTGCTATTTTTGGAGTCGGGAAGAACAGAAAATTTTGTAACTATAGTTAATCAATATCCAATGACTTAATTTATTGCCAGTATAGCTAAAGAGGAAGGTCTTGCTTTGCCTCATTGCGCTTCGAAGGCAATTCTCTAACCGCCTGAGACACGAAAGTCAAAATTGGTTGACGGTCAGTTCTCCTACAACTTTCTGGTTGTGTGCGTAGTTTTTTACACCGATGAAGAGGCTCCATTTTTGTAGCCTTGAAATAGCTATATGCTGTATTTTCATGTAAATTTGTGCTTTATTTACATCGGTTTTTCAATTTAATCACGGAAGTCATCTTTCAAATGACTGACCTGATTGAAACAGTCAAAAAACAATGGAAGCAAGAAAGTTATGTCAAAAAAGCACATTTCCTTTAGATTCCTCTCTTTAAAATAACCAAGAAAGCTTTTTAAGTAGGCTAGTATTTATTTTGTGTCATTAAAAAGTATAATCACAATTCACAAAACAATTCCTCTTCCCTCATGCCATTACTTATAAGTGTAATATTTTCTTTTTCGCTTTCTATAACCGACCTACATAATATTGAAGTTAAGACCAGTAATAAATATATCTCATTAAATCCTGTCTCAATTTCTTGAGAAACTGAATTGATCAGTTTATTCAAAATATTGATTTAATATTTTGACTAAAACTTCATCTGGGTTTTGTCACCTCTTCCACATTGGCATACATTAAAAACTGTTACGAAAAGTTCTGTCACAAAGTTCCACACCTGGTTCAAGTATGCATTAATGCGAAAATTACTAAGAGTTTCAATTGTCAATCCAAGAATTAAGATTAGTGAATTAAAATTTTTATGATAGAGTGTAGCATTTATCAAAAAAACACTCCGCATTATAAATAAAGTAAACAAAAAATTCAGGCAAAGGCATACATATTAAAATGACATCAAATTTTTTATCAATGAAAAGGTCGCTTTCCAGTAATTCTTCCAGGGGGCTTTTATAACTTTTGAAGACCATCTTGTGTCACTCGGAGATTGTCAAGTAAAGAGCCTCAAGATACATTTGTTGATGTGAAAGTATTTTTTGATGTGAGATGTTTTTCAAAAATAGCATATCTTTACAAAAAGTTCCCATGAAAGCATATGATACACTGAGTTGCTAAAATGTGTTTCTAGTACATGGCGTCAATGAACACTTACTAGCTGAACATTAAGTTATAATATGAGCATAAAAATTTATGTAAAATGACATGGAATTTATGCATGAAAATTTCACAGACTCTACACTGTACGGGTATCTCTTACAAGATGCTCCATCATAAGATAGATTACTCAATTTTGAAATATTTCACCCATATGAAGCGATTACTTCTTTAGTTAAGGCAAACACTTATCCTCCATCACTTTTTTCTGTTCTGAAAATTCAGGCAAATGATTTTCTAAGTTATCTAAATTGAATTTTACCATTTTATATTATTCTTAGTGAAAAATTTGGGGGTGCAACCGCCTCCTCTTGCACCCCCTATTTGCCGCCCCTGCTACTTCACTAGAGTGTTCTTTTTTATTCTTTTTTCTCTATTATTTTTGGCTCATTTTAAAAATAATTTTTATTGTATTAAGACTTTTTTTCAACTTTCGTTACATGTTTCCACTTATTTTTAAATATGACTAATTTTTTGAATATTATTTCATTGTGATTATGACCTTGTTATCTCAAAAACTCAATATCTCGATTTTTTTTTACCGTCCCTTCAATTTCGTTATATCGAGAGCATACTGTAACTAGTTTTGCAATGAAAACCATATCTTTGATTAGCAATATTTGTATACCTTTCAGTGTGTCACAATTGATTTATTTTAAATTTTAAAGCTACTTCAATGAAAATAAAATTAAAAAAAATTAATTTGTAACAGTTAAAATTAATGTTTTATTTCATGTAAGTCTTGCAATGCATGTAAAAACAACTTTTTAGAGTATACATGTGATGTAATTATTGAAATTTCTTGGCAAGTTATTGCATGCAGTATAATACACTCATTTCAATAATAGTTTTTATGATAGTGTTTTTCTGACATTACAAAATATATTTATGTATATGTGAAAGAAAAACAACTGTTGTTTGTTTGTGAATGAAGTTGCCTATCTATTAGCATTCTGTTCTCATATTCACCACTATTTGATTCTTCATTTCCTTCGTTATTTGGAGGGCTTGGTCTTGCTTCTGCTCACAACTTATTATTTTAATTAGACATTTCTAATTTGTTTTCCCCAAACATCCAACTGTAGTATGGCTAACCTTTTGTGTGTGCAATATATATCTTTGTTGCGTCTTACAACCTGTTGCCAATAATTGAATTTTAGACGTTTCTTTTTTAACTGTATTTACTAAACTTTTATTTTAGTGGAGAAAATTTTTATTGCTTTTTTACTGTGAAATGCTCCTAATATTTTATTGAACCAAATAGAACCACTTGAAAATATTTATCAGGTATATTTTACGTGTTATTTTTATGTATAAATAATTTTTTAAAAGATTGTTCTACTTTATATGTGTCTTTTTTTTTTCACGAGTTTTACTATAAAAACTTACAATTTTTTGCCCCTTTTCTTTTAGGCTCCATTTTTTGAGGAATTTACTTTTCGAGCTTGTATGTTGCCAATATTAGTGCCATGTTTTGGAGATAAGACTTCTGTGATTTTATGCCCGTTTTTCTTTGGCATTGGCAAGTATTAAATTTACCTTTACTATACATAATTGTTATTATGTTATTTTTGTTTTTATTTGCCTATTTCTTTCTTTCTTTTTTTTGAGCAATCTTGATTGCTTATTGCTTTCATTTGACTGTTTTTTTGGCGTCCTATCATTTTATTTTCCCACCGCCACCCTCCGCACCATCACCGTTGACTGGCTCCTCATGATGCTGCTCCTATAGCGAAAGCCGTTTCCAGGTTGCATCCATGTCCTACACACACGCACATACATACACAACTACACACGGTCGACGGGACTTTTAATCGTTAGTGTTAATATTAAAGCAATGAGGTACCAATACAAAGGACTATGGGTAAATTTATGACATTGAAAAAAGAATGTCCAGAATAATTATTATCTAGTTTTAGCAATCAATAAGAGATGCATTTTTCAAAGCACGTAAGTAAAAATCTGAATTTTGAAATTGCTTTTTCATAGTGTTTTGTGATAACATTCTTTAAATAATCAGAGAATGATATTTTGAGTGCGTGGTATACTTCTATTGATATCTCGTTTGACCAAGATTTATTAAAAGTTCTCCTAAATTATATGTAGAATTGCACTTAAAAAAAAAAATACTCACGCACAATTTTGCTAAATTGAATCAAAATTGTCATAATTACGTGATTTATATAATGGGTACGAAAATTCATTTGCTCTCACATCTGTGACTCTTCACGTTGCTATGACTTCATGCATGATAGATACAGGGTGTCCAGAATAAAACTGACTGTTTTCAAAAATTTATAACAGGAACTATAACAAGATAAACTGTTAATGATAAAAAACTAGTTCTTCAGGAGAACTGTTAATGATAAAAAACTAGTTCTTGCAGAAAATTCATATGACGGCCGCTAAATTTTTTCCCTCAGAGTCCCAAATTTTAGTTCAAAAATGTTTCAATAGATGGCAATGCACATAGTAAGCCGGTAAGTCAAAAAAGAATTAAAATTCACCGATTTTTCTTCCGATTGCGACATGGGATTACAGCCGATGATTGTTTGAAAATAATGTTTTGTTCTTTTGTTCATTATTTTCAAAAAATTATGATGTAATTTTCTATCTTTTTTTAATTTACGGACTTACTATCTGCAGCTCCATCTATTGGAAACTTTTAACTAAAATTTGGAACTCAGGGGGGGGGGGGAGAATTTACTGCTCACCACATGAGTTTTCTACAAGAACTATTTTTTTATCATTTACCGTTTTCCTGTTATAAATTGTTGAAAACAGTCTTTTTCAGGACATCCTGTAATTGTATTAATAATGACGCTCTGTTTTTCTTTTTTTTTTTGTACAGTTATGCAAATATATCTATCAGATCCTATACTTTTTCAAAATTCCTATATATTTTTCTACCAAACTCCTATATTTTTCTTTTTAAACTCCTATATATTTTTTCCACTTGCTATGAGCCCTGCATATTGTGTAATAATAAAAACCTGCTAAACTGTGGAGGGTTAAAAATTAAAATACATATTTTTTTAGAAAAAATTGTATTATTAAAAACCAAATAGCATTATAAGTGCTCAAATAGCAATAAATACTAATCACATAAATTGTTTTTCTTCATAATATAAGTAAATGAAATTGAAAATGTGGTGAACTGTTTTGTACGAATAAATACGTTTCTCCATTCAATAATCTGCCATTACCAAATATTAGAATTAATCTTTAGAATGAAAACATATTGCATTACCAAGTAATTGAAATAAAATGTAATTTCTGTGACACATTTCAAATTTTCATTGTAAATATTGTTTATTTTTATTTTCTAGCTCATCTTCATCTTTTAAATGAAAAACTAGCTCATGGAGCAAAATTCAAAGTAGCCATTCTTCAGTCATGTAAGTATTGGATTCTTTCTATGTAGCTGTATAATTTTCCCATGGTATGTGATTTCAAGTTGTGGGCAATTTGAATATTGTGTTTGCCATGACATATTTACCTAAACGATTTCTAATTTTCAGTATGTTTCAGTGTTTCAGTTTGCTTACACAACCGTGTTTGGTGCTTATTCAACTTACTTGTTTTTAAGAACAGGTGAGTTTTTCATCTAATTTTCACATGCATTTCAAGTTTATTTAAAGTTTTTACCTATATAAATTAAACAAGCTCCATGACTGACCCCTTGCTAGAAATGTCACTAATAATACTAAACATCTGTTCGTCTTGACCCTGGCTTAAGTTGGGTGGCCTATAAATATTCCCCACACGTAGTTTTTTGCCCTTATTACTAATCAACTCCAGCCAAATCATATCAATCTCATTAGGTTTATCATTAATTACCAATTCATTGCAAATTAAAGTGTCTCTGACATAAAATAAAACCCCACCACCTCTTTTACCTACTCTATCTTGTCTAAACAAATTATACCCAGCAATAGATAATAAATCATCATCACTTTCGGTAGCCCATGTCTCGGTAACTCCAATAATATCCAACCTCTCGTCTATAATTATGCTTTTCAATTTTTCCATCTTGTTTCTAATACTACAAGCATTTGTATAAAAAACCTTAAGTAAACCCATCTTACTTTTATTTAACGCTGCACGATTGTTTGAATCCCAAGTGTTAAAATCTTTTCTCTTATAAGCCACCCTATTTCTGTTTCTACTAAAATCCCAATAGTTAGTACCCTTTCGAATTCTGCTCCTTAAACCATGCCCCCCATTCCAACTTAGTTTTTTGATTCTGAAGCCTCTAAAACCAAACCACTAACCATTTTGACCCCCGTAGAGCTCAGATGTAGGCCATCCCTAGCTCAGATGTAGGCCATCCCTAGCAATCCAATCTCATTTACATTTACTCCACACATCAATAAACCTGATACTACGCTTAACGCAAATTTCCTTGAGTACCAGGTTCATACACCTAGCCCGTTGGTTTAACCAACTCCTATGCACTCCATACCTGGGAAGTAAACCAACCACTTGGACATTTGCCGAACAGTTGGTTGCTTTGTCCAACAGGGAATCCCATTCCTTTGTAAACTCATCGTTGTTACTATGGCCTACATCGTTAGTTCCCACCCACAAAGTAACTACATCCTCTTTATTAAATACCCCCTTTTTTTCAGCAACCCTATTTACATCTCTCACCCGAGCCCCTTTGAAGAGTTGCCTAACACTCCTTCTTAAAGACTCTAATTTTGAAAATTTTTCTAAGTAAATCACCAAAGAATTCCTCTCTTAACTTCCCCAAAGATAGTCTATAATAGTGATTTCCCCAAGTTCTACAGCGAAAAACTTTCAGAGAGACCCTGGACCAGGCCCGGATCTACAAATTTTGGCCCATCTGCAACAAAATCTCTAGGGCCTCTCCCGGTGGCTAGCAGTGTATATTTGCAATGTTAAGAAGTCTTGAATGCTAATTTTTTTTTTAAATTTTTTTCATTCAATTTCTTAGGCCCTTGGGCCCCTTAAGGATGCACCCCGCACAGCGGGGTTTGTGGCTACATAGATCCGGGCCTGCCCTAGGCCATCACAGATAGCATAAAATTGCGTTTTTAACGTTTTATTTGTTCAAATTTCTGGAAAGCGCATTTGATTCCCTAATATCGCTAAAGAAAGCTTGAGATCTTAATATATAAAAAGCAATGTCCTGAGATAACATATATATATACATATATATATATATCAAAGCACAGCCAAAACCACTGAAGCTTCAGACTTGAAATTTGGCAGGCATGTCCGCATGATTACAAAAGTAACCACTAAGAAAGGATTTTTCGAAATCTCAATTAGTTCGAGAGAAATTAATTAAAACCCATTAATTTCTGCGAAATTAAAACCTGTCATTGAAATTCAAATCCCTTATTTTCGAAGGCTTTCCTCCATTCAAATCATTATTCAATACTTCATCTCAACTTTTGGTCGATAGCGAACTATAAATTTGATATTGTTTTTGTTTCTCACGTGATTCTTCGAGGCTTTTCTCAAGTCAAATCATAATGTTTCTGTCTATTGCTTTCATTTTTTCAAAACTAGAAACGAAGTTTTTATGAACATCATCACAGGCGGACGATCCTCTTGAATTTAGAAGAGTGCAGTTTCCTGTTTAAGTTTGTTTTGCAATAACCATTAATAAGTCAGAAGGACAGACATTAAAAGTAGCAGGGATCGATTTAAGAGAAGACTTTTTTTCATACGGCCAATGTTATGTAGCTTGCTCCAAAGTCAGTTCATCAAGCAGCTTAATAATTTTAGCACCAGAAAAATAAAACTAAAAATGTTGTATACAAAAAAGTTTTTGCTTAAACATAGGTATATCAATAAAATGTGGATGGCCTGTGTTTGCAAAGATAATCAATACTTTAAAAGGATTGTTAATAACAGTTAAAGATCGGTTAAGGACAAGGGCATATGTGTAAGGAGTCCAGGAGCCCCGGGATCCTCCCCAAATTAGAAAAAGTTATAGGTAATAAATAATTATTATAGGGGATTTTCAAAACTAGGTGCACCAAGCAGTTAACCCCTGCTAATTCCATTACCCAAGCAATGCCGGGTACGGGAATGCTAGTTGACTATAATAAGGGATAATACTCGAGAAGGAACCTCAACCCCCTTCTCACCTAACTTTACCACCAAAATGTCTCGAAAATTGTGTTTTTGACATCAATTTTTTAAATTTTTACGGGAGAGTCCTAACCCTCTTAACGCATCCGCTTCTTTTTACTGCCTTTCTCTAGCAGTAGCTGGGGTATAAGATTTATCCCTTAGCTTTTATCTTCGCTCTTTCGTAAGGGAGCCATGCTATGTTGGTACACCTCTTTCTGTTATGCGAATGTATTTTTATCTACCAATGTGATAATCTACTCAGCTTTATAAGAGGTTATTTTAGCTACTCCAGACTCATGAGCATAAAGCTAGAGTGCATCTGCAATCTTTGGGTGCTGTAACTGACATATTCGGTGTTTGCTTGTAATTCGGTCTTAGCTCTGGCCATGGGGCGGTACCTTTCAGCTTTATATCCAACAGAGGTGCATATAGTGTTTTCAGACCTTTAAAATGTTCACGAAAATTTTTATATTCTTCAGTATACTATATAAATTTATTTAAAGTAAAAAACCTTATTTAAAGTCCTAAGTTTTTCGGGAGAAGGAGCACTTGTGGAGAAAATTTCATATTGTTTAAACAAGGATGTATGTCCCTTTAAAAGCAATGCCCCTTCGCCCCCCTTCCCCACTGAGATTGAGAGTATCCGCAAAAAAGACCCTCTAAAACGGTGACTCTCCACTTTGATCGAGGTTAGCCCCCCCCCCTTCCCCCGCCCTCCCCCGCTCAAGTTCTAGATCTACCACTGTGTATGTATAGACTGAAACAAAGGAGAATCAGAGGAGACATGATTCAGTGGTTTAAATTTATCAAAACGAAAGACGTTAATAGGTTAAATTTTTGCATGGAAAGCAGGACGAGGGGTTCATTGTTTTAAGTAAGTTAAATTTGTGGCTAACCTGGAAATTAGGAAAAAATACTGCTTTAGTCGGGTCGTGGGCACTTGGAACAGCTTACCGGAAGAGGGGATAACGAGCAAGGGGTTGGATAGCTTTAAAAGCGCCTTTGATCTTTATTGGAGAATAACTGACTAGGACCAGCCTAGCTAGGCTCAGAGCCTGTTGTCGGTCATCACCTTTGTATTTAAATTGCTCTCAGTTGAACCTCAGCCTGGTGAAGGAGAAAACTAGTCTTTGTGATAAGTCAGACTAGTTGCTTGACTCTTTTGAATATCAGATTCAAAAATATTCACATAACCTTAATTTTGTGCCAACATTCATCAGATATGTAGACTTATTTTTTGACATAAAAAAATTTAAATTATGAACTTATTTTTAGAAAATATAACTACCTTTCAACTACCTTAACTATTTCAATCATGTCATTGAAGCCAAAAGTAAATTTTCATCAATAATATTTTTTTACCTTGAAACCATCTAAGTTCGAAGAAAATGCACCAATTTGCTCCACAGTTCTTTTAAAAGGAAATCACACATTTGTAATTAAAGCATCATTTTATTTAAAACTGTTTTTTTTTTTTTTCAAAAGTACGGTTTGCTTAAGCAAAAGAGCTCGAGCTCCTATTTGCTTAACAAACTGCTTCAAAAAATATACAAAGACTTTTTTAATGCAGGAAACTAGTAACAGTGCTTAACCGGGAAATGAGTAAAAAATCTAAAATCTGTGCAATCTTATAACATTCAGAAATATAGCTTGACTGCCATTCTTGATTGCAAGAACTTTAATTTGTTATTTATGTTATAAGAATCTGAGCAAAAGACTTATCTAAATGGCTAATTTATTCTTTTCCAGGTCATGTTGCTGCTCCTTTCATCGTCCATGCATTTTGCAACCATATGGGCTTCCCAGATTTTGGGCAGTTATTGAGCTTGGAACAACCTAAAAAGGCCATCTTCATGTCATGTTTTGCGGCAGGTTTATTTTTGTGGATTATGTTGTTGAACCCACTCACAGAACCGCAAATATATAACAACTCAGTGTACTGGTCTAAAAATTCAGTTTAACGTGTATTATGGTAAGAATGCCTGTTTTGGGATGTTAAATATCAAATGCATATAAATCTTTTAATTACTTGACAGTTGAAAAAACTTTGACTTAAAAAAAAATATATATATCAAAATAATGGAAACACCTGTGAATAAAAGTGACATTTTTGAATAAGCTTCATAATTAATAAAGAATAAAACTAGATATCTGGTTTTTTTATCATTAGCAATGTACACCTTCTGGTAGCATATGTTGACTTAATTGAAGTTGGATTCTGGAAGGCTTGGATTTTTTTCAAGCACGTGAAATGTCGGACCTCTTAAATTTTAAAAGAGGCCAAATTGTTGGAGCGCGTCTAGCTGGAGCAAGTATAACTTAAACATATCAACTTTTTTATGTTTCTAGAATTACAGTATCTAAAACTATGACAGTATACACACAGCGTGGTAGGAAAAGCTCCGACAAAGCAAAATAGTGGGCGGAAAGATAAGCTCAGTGAAAAAAACCAATGGGTATTGAAGCGGGTTGTAATGCCTAAAAAGTGAAAAATAGCAGCAAAAGTGACCACAGAACTCAATCAGTATCTGGATTAACCAGTGTGATTGATTAGTCAGAAGGCACCTTTATTAACAGAACATTTACGACAGAATATCGATTCCCAACACACTTGTCACAGAGTGTTTCCATTATTTTGATAAATACCTGTAAATATTGAAGTTAATTATATGCAGTTATTGTTATGTAACAATTTCTTAATAAGTTGTTTTGGGGGGAAAGCAATAAAGTTAACTATTAAAACTATAAAACTATTTGCAGTAATAGAAGAAAATGTCTGACTCCAATTTAAAATGTTATTTTCATAGCCCTTAAAAAAAACATTTATACTTGTTACGTGTAAACTGTAAAGTAGTCTGAACAACATAGAAGCAACACCAGTAAAGGAACCTGCATTTCAATCCCTGGTGAAAGTTTTTGTACATATATTCAACTATTAATGCACAAGATGACTAAAGGAATTTAGAAAAAAAATGTAGTTTTTAATTTTCAACAACACAAGAAAATCCCAGTTAATCAACATGTTTTCATTCGCTGGTTTTTCACCATTTCATCCGAAGTTACCATGCAATCTTTTTTATGTCTAAAGAATCAAGTTAATACAATTAAGCAGTCAATAAATAAGTTGATAAATCAAGTAAAAGAAACTAATGTAATGTTATTTATCTTTTGATATCTAAAGGATCAGGTTAATACAATCAACATAATTATACAAACAATGTAATGAATAAAGTAGGCAATAGAAGCAATTTTAAATTAGTTTAAAATATTATAAGTAAAGAAATTAATTTTTAAAACATATGAGGAAAATATGCTTACTTAGTGAAAACATTTAAAAGGGTAAACTGAAAATGGAAGGAAAGGGGGAAGGAGTAGGAAAATTGGAAATGAGAGGAAAGCTTTTGAGCTTTAACAATAGGGAAGCTGTTACTGTGTGCGTTACCTAAGTAGAATGCAGAAAATTCTTGCTTCTGCTAGTTATTGCAGCAAATCAGTTAATCTGCATATTAACTGGGTAATGTGCAAAGTCATGGTTTTTGAGTTTTTTCTAAAACATATACAGTCATGCCCATTTATAGCAAATCCATGTGCTAGTGAATTTATGGCGATAATGCTCCAATTCCTTTTCATGTTTTGCTATGTGTTATTTAAATTTTTATAATGAAATTATGGTGATAACGAGATTTTTATTTAGCCTCTTAGACTTCCCTATAAATGGGTGTGACTGAAAATATAATTTTTCAAAAAATGTCTTTTTTTAAGTATGTTTTTTTTTTTAAAGTCATGTATACTTTTTATAGTGCCTGTTTTTATTTTTCCTTTTAAGTTGCATCGCGCTTTTTTTAATCTCGCGAATGAACTCTGCAAATATGTTTGATAGTAATAGGCTTTTAATCCATTCCTGTATATCTTTAATCAAAAATTTTGTTGTGTATTCTCGAATATGATTTTAACATTCAAATCTGGTTGAAAAAGTTTCACAGGCTGCGTTCTTAAGAAAGTTAAGAAATTAAGTGTATATATATTTTTGTTTTGTGTTTTTTAAGTTTATTTTAAAACAAAAAGTTTGGAATTGCATTTTTATGTAAAATTTTCATAATGAAATGTTCGCCAATAAAAATAATGCATATATGCTTTTATATTGAAAAAGATTATTTTACTCTTTTCCCAACACTCATAAATACATTGTGTTCTTGGTGTTCAATACAGTAACCCCTCATTATATCGCGCTTTTCGGGGGACAAAAAAAAAAGAGCGATCTATTCTAAAGCGCGATATAACGCAGGGCATTAAAAATAGTTATGTCTAATACAGAAGTAAATTGGCATTCATTCTTTTTGACATTAGTTTCTAATGGTTTCGATGTGGGTACTATCACACCTATTAAAATTTAAGTAAATTTTCACCTTCAGAAAGTTGAAATCATCAAATGGCGAATGAAGACGATCTTTCTGAGCTACCGCGAGATAAGAATGAGCATTCCAGTACCCTCTTATTCCGAGTAGGCTTTCTAATCCGTTTTACTTGCAGTAGAAAGGATGTGAAAAGTAAAATAAACCAGATTGTTTCCAGGAAACTATTTCGCCCGTCCAGATCATTATTCCCTTCTTTGTTGCAAATCCTGGTTTGTGCAACCAATTACAAATCTTTTCTGTACTAAAAGAAGGGCGTATGTTCTCTTCTACATGGACTACTATGTCTCTCATTCCTTGTAAAGGCAATGTATCAATACAAAAGAAGATGTCAAGTAGTTTACAGACCATCTTAAACTGAAATATACTGTGTGGGTATGTACATTTGGATGGCAGGAATTGCTGCTGCTTTTCCAGCGAATTCAGAAGAATTGCTTCTTTTTGTTCATTGACATAATAGAGAAAAAAGAGACCTTCTCTGTGCAATACCATATGTTTTCAGAAATGGTTTCAAACTTAAAGTAAAGTTTTTTTCTTATTTTAGGCTTTAATATTTCAGGAGACAGAAGAAAAGAGCGATATATCTGAATGAGCGATATAACGAGGCATGATATAACGAGTAGGGCTCGACCGATGGCATTTTTTGGCCGATGGGCCGATGCCGATTGTTGACCGATTGTTCAAAGACGGCCGATGGCCGATGGCCGATTGTTTTCCTCAAAATGGCCGATTGCCGATGGCCGATGGCCGATGCCGTTGGCCGATGGCAAAAAAAAAAAAATAATCAAACTGAAATAAATTGATAAGATTATCAGGGATTTAAAGGATCATTGATTCATTTCACTTTACTTCCTTTCTACGAATAAGGAATCGTAATCACAAAAAAAAAAAAAATGTATTAATTTGAATTTTTGGCATCTTGAATTCAAATTATGTTTTTCGCAATCCCGAGCGTATGTGTGTATGAATGCGCGTGTGTGTTTGTGTAGGCGCATGTGTGTGGGTGCGTGTGTGTGTGTATGTATGAGTGTTGTGTATGCAGTGCTGTGTGTGCACGCGCGAGTGAGTGTAGGCGTTCGTGTGTGTGTATGTATGCGTGTGTGCGTGTTGTGTATGCAGTGCTGTGTGTGCACGCGCAAGTGTGTGTAGGCGTTCGTGTGTGTGTGTATGTAGGCATATGTGTTTGTGTCTGTGTGCAGGCATGAGTGTGTAGGTGTGTGAGTGTATGCGTGTGTGTGTAGGATATGGACGCAACCTGGAGACGGTTTTCGCTAGAGGAGCAGCATCGTGAGGAGCCGGTCGACGGTGATGCTGCAGAGGGTGCTGTCGGAAAAATAAAATGATAGCACATCAAAACAGTCAAATGAAAGCAATAAGCAATCGTGATTGCTCAAAAAAAAAAAAAAAAAAAAGATTTCTCGACCTAAATTTCTGTTTTACTATCACTCAATATAAACTTCACAAGCTTTTTCGGCACATCTGTACATGCATATGTACCTAAGAACATATAGATGACCAAAATATCCATTTTGAACGCCTCCTCAGTTAATTATGGTAAGTTCTCTTGTGATGTCTTCATGCGCGTAAACTTGCGTCACTCAAAAACGTTATGAAATAGTAAGTTGAAAACTCATACATACGTAGTATGATCTAAAAGTTCGAGGACAAGTTGTATAAAACCTTATCCTGAATAGTTCACATTACCGAAGCACATCTATCTACAAAATATCCTTGGACGACTATGCACTTCTGCCAACGTTCGTATAGCTTTTAGAAGCACATTATTCGAAAGACATTATTCGCGATCTCCTGTAAGGCCTCTTGCGGTGCTGCTTTAACTTCATTGTGAGGAAGCAGGCGACTTTCATGTTGAAGATGCACTGTTCGATTGGTCAATACTCTGATATGACAAACAATAACATACGTACGTAGTATCATCTAAAAGTTCGAGGACAAGTTGTTTAAAACCTTACCCTGAATAGTTCACATTACCAAAGTACATCTATCTACAAAATACTCACCTTGAACGACTATGCACTTCTGCCAACGTTGATGTGACAAAGAAATAACATAACGTTTCGTCGGACTTAGCTCCGTGTGACTTTTTACCTGTTCCCAGCAAAAAAACATTTGCATGGACGCCGCTTTCTTCCGTCAGGAGAAGATAAAGCTGCATCATAGAAGGTAGCGAAAAATGGCTTTCAGGAATGATTCCAAAAGTTATATGAACTCTGGCAGAAGTACATAGTCCCTCAAGGTGAGCTTTTGAAGGTGGATGTGCTTCGGTAATGTGAACTATTCTGGGTAAGGTTTTATAGAGCTTGTCCCCGTACTTTTGGATCGTACTACGTACAATTTGTATAGGATTGAGTTATGTTTTTCCTTTTTTTGACTGTTGTATGATGAAAGAGAAAGAATAACAGTCAAAAAAAAAAAAAAAAAAGGAAAGGAAAAAAAAGGGAAGAAAAGCAAAGAGACTGTTTAAGAAACAATTGATTTGTTTTTTTTTTAATTGAACATATAACTAAGATTTCAGTAATATTGTAATGATGTATGGATTTAGGTACACTAAAAATAGTTAAAAAACTTTAAATTATGTTGTTTAATCATTCAAAAAAAAAAAGAATAAAACTATGAAATCGTCAACAAATTACGCAATTAAAGTGGAGAGATTGCACGTAGACATTTTTCAGTCATCAAATTAAACAAAATAGATAACAGATAAATTACAAGATTAAATCATAATAGGAATATTTTTGTACTTATTTAAAATTTATGAATAGAAAAGTTTACATTCTTCATAAAAGCTATAACAGTGATATAAATTTTGCTGAAAAAAGAATTAGCCATAAAAAGAGCGAGGTTCTTAAAACGCAGTTATAATAAACAAACTCAATATTTACACCAAGTTAAGAACTGAATAAATATACTACTTGATCTGTTGTTTGCACACATAATATTGAACAATTTGATTGTTTAATTTTTTTTATGAACCTTTACAAAAAAGTTCAAATTAAAGTTTTCAATTTAACAATAATTTTCTGATTTTTTTTTTTTAAATTGCATAGTAGAAAATCCTTGAAACTTTTTCTATACAAAACGAAAATAATTTATTCATTGATTTTATATAAATACATAAAAATAGTTACTTACAACAGAAAAAAATCGATCGCTATTAATGATGTAAAAAAGATGGCGCATTACGAAATATAGGTGAAACAAGTATGAGAAATACGCAAAATGACATTTCTTGACCAAAATAAATAATCGCTATATATTCAAGAAATGCTTGAAACGACGAGGGAGGGTTGGGGGGGGGGGTCATCCTCTGATTTTGGAGTAACTCACACTTTGGCCCCAACTTCGGCCTCATTTTTTTTAGTACAGAACCGCTAGCACCAACGTCTCGGAAGAGTTTCTGAATCTACTTCAGCACTTCCGAAGAAAAAATTCAAAAGTCCCTTTGATTTCCGAATTATGTCACCATTCAAAACGTCTTTAATCAATTTCTTACATTAATGCTCTAAATTCTTTCTAAAACAATAGATAAAGTTTGAAAAACAAATCTCTAATTTTATGAATGGTGTTAGTTTTAAACAACTCAGAGGTACAACTAGAGTTTAATTTCCGAAATTGAGGGAATGGGAGGAGAGGCACGCAAATGTTCTCGGAAATTCAAAAAATAGTCGTAAAAAATAGAGTTCAAAACAATCATAAACATGGAGCAGAAAAAACCTTTTAAAACTTGCACCCGAGTTTGTTTTGACGTGCAGTGGCGGATTTAAAATACAGCAAATGTTGGAATTGCGCGAGAGGCCCCATAACCATAGGGGCATCGTATAGGAGTTACAAAAATGCTTATGATAAATGTTTTACAACTTCTGCGATAGAGAAATAGGGCCCTAAAATGTATTTCAACAGGCCCCCAAAATTGTAACTACGCCGAAGCGATACAGAAAGGACTGCATTAGTGTGATTCATATTACAAATATCAAAAAATTAAAAATTACCGTCGGTTCAACGGAAATCTAACAAAATGTCCCAAAAACCGGTTTCGCCATCTCATATTTGTTTCCATAGTCTCCAATTCGGCAATATATCACCAAATGATCGTCAGTCTGATGTAGTTAATAACCACAAAAAATGAGGTAAACTGGCTTTTCAGAACACCCGATCGAAAACAAAAAGGGAAGTGCACAACTGGAACTTACGCATACCCCCACATGTGAAAATTTAACCTTCTACAGCTTACCATTTTTGAGTAATGACTTATGAGAGATATATACGTACATCCAGCTGCAAGAAACAACGCAATAATTAAAATGTTTGTACCTGAATACAAAATTAAAAATTCCTTCAGGGGGTGACTAAAATAGAAATTCAAACTGAAATTTAAGTAAAAAATTTTATAAGAATACAATAACTCCCTTTACTATGTATTAAAAAGTAAAACAGCATTTTTCAAAAACATCGGCCAATTCCATCGGCTTTTCAATGTATTTTATGGCCGATGGACCGATGTTTCCTGCAAGTTAACATCGGCCGCCGATGCCGATGCCGATGGCTAAATTGTTGAACCATCGGCGCCGATGCATCGGTCGAGTCCTAATAACGAGGGGCTACTGTAGTTAAAACAGAAAATGTTTTCTATTTTGGCACTCAAATGTTTTAGGTAACAGACTATAAAGCAGTATTTGTTCACCCTTTTTATATTTTTGCCCCACCTTTTCATTAAAAAAACTTACGCCCCCATCTTCGTAACAGTCAATCTTCATAGCTAGAGGATAAAACTCAAAAAATACCTCACTAGCAGGCACGACGAGAAGCCATGTCATCCTAGTCAAAACTAGGGGCTCGGCGACACTAGCTCAAAAAAGAAAAAAAAACAGAACAAAAGAAAAGGGTGAGGGGACTCCAAATAACTGAAAACGTAAAGTTAAAGTAAAATTTACTCTTGTGGTATTTGCTGTTGTGGCACTTAAAATAGAGTTAATTGTTTTTTAGTAGGCAGTTTTGATTGTTTTTTTCTTTTCTTTTTTGAGGGGGGAGGGATCCCAACATCATAACTGACAAAGGGCCCAGCCTTGGCACTAGGCGTCCCTGCTCACTAGTGTTTGGCAAATATCGCTATAGCTATTTTTTCTTGCCCTACTCTCATAGGCGGATTTAGGACTGAGTTCCTGGGGGGGGGGCAGAACTTTTTTTTTTTTAGCAACATTTTTATTGCCCCCCCCCCACTCCCATGCTTTTGTCTGTTTCCTGTGATGCATAAATCCATGCGTTATTTTTTTGTGTGTCGTTTTCATTAATGTGTGTTTTCATGCTGTCCTTTTTGAATTGACCTTAAGAGAGGGAACTGGTATCGAGAGTGACGCAGGGCTCCCTTTTAAGTAGGAAATAGAAAATCTCCAAATTTAGGGGGCCGGGAGTTTCTCCCCCGAAGGAAATTTTGTAAGATGGATATAAATTTCTGCATTTTGAAGCCTTATAAAGGTTAATTGGGTAGACATAGAAATTCATAACTAGATTATACAGTTGTACAGTATTGTTCAAACTTTGTAAGAAACAGCCATTTTAAGTTTGAAAGAAAAAGTAAACTATAGATTTCTCATTATAACAAACTTTTTTTAATTATAAGTAGTGCAGAAAACGAAAAGGAATAGAGGTACTGTATCATTTTTTTTTCCTGGCTAAACAGATTAACAATATGGTGTAGAAGTAATTGGAGCACACTTTGCTCAGGATTTTCAAAGACTTATCTAATTATTTTCTAGGACGCAAATAAAATAAATAAAAATACGAATAAATAAAATTATTTAACGCACTTCATTTGTACTTCCCAGTCTGATATTTTAGTAGTTAATTGTAAATTTTTACAGTTCTATTCTAACTTTGTAAGAAATGGCTATTTTTAATTTAAAAGAAAAAAGAAACCATAGATTTCTCATGACAACAACTTTTCTTCAGTTGCAAGTGGGGCAGAAAACGAAAAGAAATAGAAGTAGTGTGTATTTTTTCTGTGCTAAACATACAGACAATATGTAAAATAAAGTGGAATAGAGACCTAAGGTATCGCAGAAAACTACCACATCCGTTCAAAATGTTTCAAGTCCTTTTTCTAAGGCCACAAAGTCTTGTATTGCAAGAAAACAAAAATATTGTGTGTGGGAAATTGAAATCTTTAACATGGAAATTCCAAGCAAATAATCATGTTTGGCAAAGGAAAATTGGGGAAAAAAAATATTACCACAATATGTTTATCAATTATTGAAATTTACAATGAAGATAGGAGGGACGTAGCCAAACTAAAAGAAAGAGTGGGGCACTCCAAACCATTTTTTTTAGGTCCCCAAAGCTGGCCTGGAAGTGAGTTTTTAAAACTTAGGTTTTGAAAATCCCAGGAAAACGTTCTCAAAACCCAATCCCTTACCCTAACGTCATTAAAGACGGCCTACACCTAAGTATTTAGGACTGCAATTTCGAAAAGCTGTGAGAGTGCTCCCAACGTAACCTCCGAGAAACGCTCGCTCAATTAATCATTCATCATCATTCAAGGTCGAATAAATTTCATCTTTTGGACTTTAATTTAAAAAAAAACTCCCTGAGGTGTCCCGATACTGTTGTTCTTCAAATATTACCGAAGATGCTCAAAAATTTCATTGTTAAGGCTTTAATTCAGAAAATTTTTCTTGGGAGATCTCTAAAACTTCTACTCCTCTAACAGTATTTAAAATCGTCTAAGATTGCGTTAATTGAATTTAGTTTCGAAAATTTGCCAGGTGAGGATTCCGAATCTCTCCACCCATTAACTTTACCGAAAATCTTCTAAAACTGCGGTTTCAACAGATCAAAAATTTTTCGAGAGAATGTCCCCCCCCCCCTCTCTATTTCTCTTTCGCCAACATCATCAAAAAAATGTCTTAAATATCGCTTTTAGTGTTTCAATTACGAAACGTTTCTGATTTCCAGCCCTTTTAAAACTCCCCCTTCCCCCTTTCATCGAAGGTTGGCTGAAATTAGGTTTTCGGAGCTTTAATTTCAGGAAACTGACGGTGCACTAAACTTTAACAAAAAAAAAGTCTACAATCGCATTTTTAAGGCTTCAAAGTTTCAAAAAATTTCGGGGGGGGGGGGCATCTCTCTTCCCTTTAATATCACCATAGATCATCTAAAACTGCATTTTTCAAACTACAATTTTCAGATTTTTCTCGAGAGAGAGCCCCTAGGCCCCCCCCCCCCTTTACGTGTCACAATCACAAATAATTTACAATTGGGAATCCGTGCTTGAAGTTTGCATAAAAAAATGTTATAGAACGATGACCCCGAGTCTCTTCTCCCCTTAACATCACCATAGTTCGTATAAAACTGTTTTTCAAATAACAATCTTAAAAATTTCCGGGGGTGAGCCCCAGACCCCCTCTTCTGAACATAATTAAATATAACGTAACGTGTTGAGAACTTAAATTTGAAAAAATTATCAGGAGAGGCTATCCTGGACCTCCTCTGCCCCTTCCTCCCAAACTTAAAATATAGTCTAAAACTGCGTTTTTATGTCTTCAATTTCGAAATAATGCAAAAAGGTAGCCCTCGAACACCTCCAAATTCTGATTGAATATTATCCTTACGGTTAAATCTATTTTCTTGTACTAAGGTCTAGTAATATGACTATCCCTGCTAAACCAGAAACCATATCTTCTCTCTCTCTCTCTCTTTCTCTCTCTGCATATTGGAACATGCGTTTGAAACAATTAACGGTCCGCCAAAAGCAAATCCCCCTCCCCTCCCCAGTTTTTTTGACCTATTGACGCCCCTGGTACTCTTTCCAGAATTTAATGACCGTGTCTGTTTTGCAATGAAGGAAACATCACAGACAGCATGGAGTTATTGTCCGTTTCAAAGCTGGATCATACAATTTGATTTCTTTTCAATTTTTAATAAATTTTCTGGAAGTAGCACAATTCTGCATGATGAATGCGTGTGTAAAAATGATGAGAGGGAGAGAGGTCAAAAATGTTTTATTGTTTGTAATAATTCTGACCAGTATGCTCTAGGTGTCCATTAATTCATTTGCACCTCGACAATCGTTAAGAACTCGTTTAGAAGTTTGCGAATAACATATTTTTAATCCCTCCAATTGAAAAATAATGTATTTTCTTCATTAACGAGCTTAAATTTGTGAAGAATTTTTCATTTGACTTTACTCCCATCTTCTCTACCATTTTTAAACTGATTGTTTCAATTTATGATGATTTTTATTAAAACTTTCAGTGATGTTGGTTTTTACTGATAGAGGTAGAACAGTCTGTTCTTAAAATGTTTAAATTATGTTTCGTAGATCATATTGTTTTTCTTCTATATCTGATATGTATAAAAGGATATTTGATTCATTAAAATTCTTGAGTTCTGATTTTCGATGTGTGCTGAACAGCTGAATCCATTTTTCAGGATTTCTGAAACATATCTGTCACGGCGTGTCTGATCCATCTTTTTTGGATATGCAACTTCAATTTTGGAAAACTTCTAGGAAAGCGCCCCCCACTGTAGCGCCAGAGTAACACCCTCTTTATCATCAAGGGTCATCTAAAACTGCGTTTGTCGAACTGCAATTTTGTAAAATTTATAGGAGAGAGCCCCTGATCCCCCCCCCCCTTTCCTTATCATGATCAAAGGCAAGCCTCGAATTGCGTTTTTTGGAGTATCAATTTCAAACAATTGGGCAATGGTACCGAAATTCACCTTCCACTATCATTATCCAGATCTATCAAAACTGCGTTTTTAAAGCTACAAGTTCGAAAATTTAAGTGGAGCGCCCCCCCCCCCACTCTCGTCAACATTATTTAAAAATCGTGTTAAATTTGGTTTTCAGGGCTTTCCGAAAACTTGTTTTCTTAATATCACAAAGGTCGGCTACAATTGCGATTTTAGAGCTTCAGTTAAAAAAAACTGCTTTTCCCCCAACCATATATAGCGTTTGTAAGACTTTAATTTTGAAAATTTTCCTGGGGCAAGCCCTAGGATTTCTTATTTTCCTAACATTACCACAGATAGTCTAAAACTGCGTTTTTAGAACTACAATTTCGAAAACGAAGGAAAAGCCATCTATCACATAACGTTAAACTATCTAAAATTGCGCTTTTAAAGTTTCAATATTGAAAAATTACCGCGAAGGGCACACTATACCTTTTATCCCCCAAACATTACCAGAGATTGTCTAAAACTGTGGTTTTAAAGCTACAGTTTCGAAAATTTTCCGGAGGAGAAACCCCCGGACACACCCTATCTAAGTGACAATAAAATTAAGATTCATATTTTATAGATTCATATTGTATACATCTAGTAATGACTCCATCCCAAAACAGAAAGTTGAATCCACTCTTCCTGTAATCGTTCATACGTTTGAAAAAAAAAAGGTGTAGCAAAATTCAGAGGTACCCAAAACATGTTTACTTAAGGTGCACGTTGTAAAATTGGAGAATGCAAGACAGGTCAATAATCCAACAATCCAACAATATTTCAGTTCAAATGCTATTTGTTAGTGCTACCCCCCCCCCCCCCATGAATTTGTCTGGAAATTACACACTCTAAAAACTGTTATATTTAACCCGATTCGAAAGCAAGAAAATTTTTTTTTTGAGGGGGGGGGGGGGAATTTGGGCCATTGAGCTTCGGGGGGATGGGCACCCCTGGATCCTTCCTAAGCTAAGGTCCCAAAAAATAGCTGCAATTGACATCAATTTTAGAAGAATTTTAGGAAAGAACTCAAACATTACAAGTCTTGAAAAATTTCCTAAAATTGCGATTTTTGACGTCGATATTGAAAATTTCTCCATGGACCTTGAATGCTCCCGACTCTTTTGTCCTTGCAACCAAACACAACTAAAGATTAATTACAGCTATTCTCCACATGCCAATTTCGAATATTTTCTGAGGGTTTCCCCCTCCAACTCTCCCCGTTTCTTCCTCCTCCGTCCTTCCTCTCATGTTACCAAAGAGACTAGAAAATGCGCTTTTACGACTAGTAAATTTTGGTATCCATTACTTTCTTCAAAGATATAAATTGTACGTAAGTAGTTTTTTTATTATAAAACTTTTCTTCCTTTTTACACAGGGTTGGGTTTTGGATTATCCAAAACTAGTTTAGGACAGGACAGGTGGTTTTTTTACCGTCCAAAAGTGTCCGGAACTGTCTTAAACAGTCCAAAACTATGCTAAAGCTAAAGGGGTGTAATCTAATCAATTTGTATTTACTACAATATTTGTAATGCATAAATATAAATATTAATGAGGTTTAATTAATGAGTATTTAATAATACTTTTCTCCAAAATGCTCATTTAAAAAATATTTTACTTTAAATGCCAATAACTCTATCACATAAAAACTACCTTTTGTAACAGTTGGTAGAGTCATGAAAGAAAATTCACATTGCTACCAAGACAACTAATTTCAGTTCCATTTACAACTTATATTTTAAAACTTGTGCTATTCTTTTTTTAGTTCATATTTTTAATATAATACATTCTGTAACTACAAAAAAATATTATTTATTGCATTTAAGTCAATTATTGCACTATATTTTGAACACTTTCTTTCAACACATGCATAAATGTCGAAAAATTTGGTTTATGAAAACAGAAAGAAAAAACTCATGCATACAAATTGAAATATTTAATTAGGAATTTAATTTTTACGTAGCTAGATTAAAATCTGCTGTATATTTAAGCTATATATATTTATACTTGAATGTTCACATTAAATAAATATATTAAATGGTCCCAAAAAAAAAAACATAATTTTGACACATTTTGTTCTGTTTTTGATATTTTCTCACAGAATATGGTTTTTCAAAAAAACAGTTTTGGACACAAGGGTTTTGAACCGGATGGTAAAAAACCTTGCCAACCCTGCTTTCATTTGCACACATGCACAAGCATAAGTAAATTTGGTTACCATTATAAAAATAAATAAATAAATAATAAATAAATGAAATAAAACTCATGCTTACAAATTTAAATTTAAATCAAGAATTCAACTTCTGTAGCTAGATTAAAATCAGCTGCATAAACAAGTTGTATGTTCACATTGAATAAATGTTCAATATATAATCTATTCTTTACTTTGATGCATTTTATCCTGTTTTTGATGTTTTTTCACAAAATACAATTTTTCTAAAAATATAGTTTTGGACACTTTCGGACAGTTTTGGACACAAGGGTTTTGGACAGGACGGTAAAAAACCAGGGTTTTTACCATAGTGTCCAAAACCTTGCCAACCCTGTTTTTACATAAATTCATCCTTCTTCTGTTTTTTTGAGCAATCACAATTGCTTATTGTTCTCACTTGACAGTTTTGATGTCCTATGATTTTATTCCCCCCCCCTGCCACCCGCCTCCCTCTGCAGCACCACCACTACCATCGGCCGGCCACCTCACAATGCTGCTCCTCTAGCGAAAACCCTCTCCAGGTTGTGTCCATATCCTACACACAGACTCATACACCTACACACAAACACATACACACACACACTCATGATTGCGAAAAACATAATTTGAGTTCAAGATGTCAAAATTCAAATTAATTTTTTTCTTTTTTTGAGCAACCACGATTGTTAATTGCTTTCACTTGACCATCCTTGATGTCCGGTTCCTTTTTCAACACCACTGCCCTCTGCAGACGCGACTCCTCCCGGTAGCTGCTGCTCCTGGTTGGTGGCGTCCATGTCCTATACTCACACATTCTCATACACACATACACACATGCACTTTTACACACACATGCACACACGCCAACGTGCATGCACACAGGTCTACCCCACACAAACAAGCCTACACATGCACAACTATACACACATAACTGTCTAAGAGGAGGGACAGGAACCATTTCTAGAAACAAGCGAGTGGGGTAGTAACTAATAAGTAGGATCCTGGCACAACTCGTGATTGTGAAAAACATAATTTGAATTCAAAATTTCCGAATTCAAATTAATTTTGAAAATTTGAATGGATTTTTATTTTTTTCTTTAATTTTTAAATCACCGCAAGGTAATGTATTTTTTTTTTTTAAATTAGAACTTGATACAGAAATTTGAAAAAAGATTTATATGGTCGTTAAGTATTAGTCAAAACATAAAAATTGCTCTTCAGGAGCAGCACATTAGGTCTTTGCTTGAGGGCGTTCAACACCCTAGGATCGGCCCTGGATTTAGGGATGGACTATATTAAAATATGAGCGCAAAAGTTGAAAAGTAAAAGTTACAAGTCTAAAACAACCAAGGGTGCCCATATGCAAAATTTTAAGGGGGGGGGGGGCTCAAAAATTTTCCCTATGGTTTAGCAGAATATTTTTCCCCATGGAAAACCGATTTCAGTACAGATTACATATATTAAAAATTTGATATTTTTTAATAACTTATTCATTAGTGGGTGGAAAAGAAAATTTTTATACATTTTTGGAATGAAAAAAGCATTAAAAGCAAGGAATTTCTCATTTCAGGGGGGGGGCTTGAGCCCCCCCCTCCCCTCTTGTCCCCTATATGGGTGCCCTTGAAAACAACCCAAATTCAAAATAATAGAATATCTGAATTGTTCGAACGAAACTTGACTCTGAGTCAGGAAAAATGAATGATTGCAAATAAAAAAGAATAAAACACGTTATTCATAAATGACTGAATCAATTTCAAAAACTTTGCAGATATTATTTTAACAACTTATGAATCATTAGCACATTGGAAAAAGTTTTAGGCTTTCCATATGGATCAAAAAATTAGAAAAATCTATTCATTCAATTTGATTTTTAAAAAGAAGCAAAAATATTTGCATACTTGTTTTCTAATAGTTTGTCACAACTATGAAGCTTCGCGCCTTGATAATTTTATGCCCTTTTAAAAACCTTTTATTGCTCAAAATGGTTTGTCAAAGTGATAAATAGGGAAAAAAAGAAGTTGCATATTGTATCATTGCTAAAAGTTAGAAAAAAACAATCCAACTCGATTCGAATGAATGTTTTACAATCTACGGAATGCAAGATTTTAAAAGAATATAGAAGGACTGACCAACTAAAAAGTAACCGAAGTAAACAAGGTAGAAAAATTGTAACAACTGGCAAAGATGAACCCAAATTAAAGTGGATCGTCAGAAATAGTCGTTTTAAAAATGCCTTTTACGTTCATAAGTGTGGAAAATAATCTGCAGTTATTGTGTCCACGCCAACTACACTTGCATAGTTGCATAAACTGCAGTTGCAATTCAAGCGCGGATCCAAGGGGGGGGGGGGGGTCATGACCCGCCCCCCCCCCCTTAGTCAGACCAAACATTACGCAACAGGGCCTTCTTAATCTTCTTGTTACTGAATTTTTCAAAGGAGAAATTGAGGACCACCCAGTTTGTGAACAAATTTAAATTATATCCAAGCACAAAATTATGGGGGGGGGCAAGTGTGGGTCAAGGGGGAGGTCATGGGGTCATGACCCCCCCCCCTCCTAGCTAGACCAAACGTAGATCAACGGAGCCGTTTTAATCTTCCAGTTACAGATTTTTTCGAAAGAGAAATTGAGGATCACCCACTTTATGAACAAATTTAAATTATATCCAAATGCAAAATTAAAGGGGGGGGAGGGGCAAGTGTGGATCCCAGGGGGGGTCATGGGGATCATGAGCCTACTCCCCTTAACCAAACCAAACATTACCCACCACATCCTTTTTATTCTGCCAGTTACAGATTTTTTCGAAAAAGAAATTGAGGATCACCCAGTTTTAATAAAATATTTAATTATATCCAAGCTCAAAATTTACGGAGGGGAAAAGCGTGGGTCCAAGAGGGGGGGTGGATCATGAGGATCATGATTCCACCCCCCTTAACCAAACCAAACATTACCCACCAGATCCTTTTTAATCTTCCACTTACAGATTTTTTTCGAAAGAAATTGAGGATTACCCAGTTTGTGTACAAATTTAAATTATGTCCAAGTGCAAAAATAGGGTGTGGGAGAAGTGTTTTTGTATTTAAATTAGAAAGATTTTCGTGCTGAGAGCTCTGGCTTTAAGCAGTTTGAAGCAGCATATTGCAGTTATATATAGACTGCAATGCATATCTCAACACAAAATACCTGGTATACCTCTAAGAAACGAGACAATGTAGAGGCTTTGCTTTAAAAAAAAAGTAAAGAGGTGGGGTGGGGCATCGGTTAAAGTAATTTTTGTTGGATATTTGTAAACAAATTCTGGCAAATAGGTTTTTCTTTAAAAACCTGGAATTACTTCTTGGATTTTTTTTTTTTTTTTTAATTTAATTATTTTTTTAAAGAGGAATATCTTGTTTGAACAGATCATTGCTAAACCTCTATTGCGGTTACATCTATATTTGCACATAAAAAATTAATATTCGCAAAAGAGTTGTTTTGCGGAAAATAAATTTCTTTAAGTGTGCGTAAAACAGTGAAATCTCGCTTAACGTACACCCCATTTTCAATCTTAAAGCATTTTTGCCGCAAACTCTGCTAGCAGGTACTAATAACGAAGTTTTACACAAAGTGGGGGATTTTTATAAAGGACTTTTGCCAGTTAATACATCATCGCTGCAAGTTGAATATCAACTGTGGGTCGCTAAGTGGACACGGGAAAAGAATCAAAATCCAGTTAAAGATTTCCCTCCATGTATCATAAAACTTATCGAAGAATGTGACAAGGACATGTATCCTGGAATAAATTGCCTTCTTCGACTCATAGCTACATTGCCAATTAGTATTTCCACAAGTGATAGAACCTTCTCGACATTGCGGCGTTTAAAAACCTGGTTAAGAGCCTCATGGGACTTTCTCTCTTAAATATCCACAGAGACATTTATGTAAACATTGACCACATAATCACTAGATTCGCAAAGAAGTCGAAAAGGAAGTTAAACTTTGTCTTGTGAGAAAATGTGTGGAAGAAAACCGTTCAGAAATACTAAAATAATGTTTGGAGGGGACCCCGGAAATTGAAAAGCGCTCACCTTCACCAATGTTATTTTTCATAACAAAGTTTTCATGAATTTATTTTCAAATGTTTTTTAGGATCCCTTAAGGTTAATTAAACTACTTTTTAATGCATAAATATTACACACTAACACACTTTTGATGTGGAGGTAAAATATGTTTAGCATTTCAAGCCAATTTAGTAGGGGTAGTATTAGGACCTTCCAATATTCGGTGCAGTATTTATTTAGTTAATATTTAGCTTACTTGTGTTTTTAGCCTACTTTCCCAGTAAAAGTCAGAAAAAGAAGAAAAAAGCATGAAAGAAGGCTTAATGCATCTTAAAAATATCGCAAAAAACAAAAAAAAAAGTCGAAAATAAATAAAATAATTAAATAAATATTGAAAAATTAAAAATTGGAAAGTAGGGTATTGAGATGGGGAAAAATGTCTGTCGGTCTGTCTGCCCCCCCCCCTAATAACTTTTGAATGAATAGTCCGATTCGAACAAACATTTTTTTGTTCGAAAGATCTCGGCGAGGACACCTCATTCCCATATTTCACTTTTTGATTTGAACTATTTTTTGTTCAATTTTGAACAGTTCAAAAAAACTTTTAACATTAGCGCCTACGGGGAAATTCAAGGCAATTCCGAACTGTGAGGCGAATTTGCTTCAAACAAACTTTGTAGGAAAAAGCTTTTGATGAAAAACTTGTATATAAAATATCTTTTTGATTTGAACAATTTTCCGTTCAATTTTGAACAGTTCAAATCCCTTAACATTAGCACCTACGGGGAAACTGAAAGTCAATGTAGATTACGTACTTGAAGGCGGATTTTTTTCAAACAAATTTTGTTGGTAATAGCTCTTGACGCCAAACTCCAGACTTCGACTCCGAGAATTTAGGGGCACTTGACTCGGACTCCGACTCCTATGCCCGACAATTAATCGGACTCAGACTCCCCGACTTGGCTCTGACTTCGTAGCTTTGCCAAAAATTTATACACGGAGGACAAATGACCGACTCCGATTCTTAGATATTCGACTCCGACTCCTTTACCCCAAAATGAGATTGACTCCGACTCCACAGCTATGGTTTTGACTGTGAAATAATTATTGTTGATTTGACTTGTTTTTATTTTTACGCTAAAGTTTTAATTTAGGCATTCAGTTTTCGGCGAATAAACTCGAAGTCATTTATGTTTCTACATAAAGATAAGCGCAGACGATTTTTTTTTTTTTTTTTGACAATGAAAATTATTTCTTTAAGTTGAAATTTTATTGTTTTTATTTATTTTGGTAAGTGCATTAATTCATTTAAAAAATTGTTTTTGGCAACAGGGGAAAAAGAAACGATTTTTTTTTCTTTGAAATGATGTATTTATTTTAATGAGCTTATTAATTTTAAATATTATTTTTTCGTTTTGAAAGCTGTTAAAGATTTTTTTAATGTAAAAAAGTGTATTAGCTGCTTTGTTTAAAAGTTGCTGCTTTTTTTTTTATTTATTTTTTATTTTTTTTAAAGCATTTAATTGTTTTAGATGAGTGAGGAATATATTTTATTCCTAGAAATCAGCTTAAAGTATTTTAAAAATATGTTTGAAAAAATTTGCGATTTTAGCTATTTTTGAGAATATTGATCAGGTACTAGAAAGTAGTATGGGTATACGGGAAAGTAGGCTCGTCTAGTTCTAGACAGAACTTCTTGTTAATATTTCTCACAATTAGTCAAAATCACTCATTCAATCATCTAACAAATCACCTGCATTTTATTTACTTAGTAATTTGATCAAAAATATTTTTCACAATCAAATAGAACATATTTCATTCAAAAAATATTTCAATTTTCTCTTTGCCCCATGGAAAAAAAAAGTGAACATTTTCCACTTTTTTATTTGAAGAAACAATTTTACTGCCAAAAATCAAAAATAAGGTTTCAATGCAAGTTTTGTTATAAAATACAATGTTTTTTCTTTATGTACTGTAATTTTCCAAAACAAATTTCCAATTTGTTCATTTTGAAAAAGCTCAGTCATGTTAACTATTTCACTTTGCCCCACATTCCCCTACTATTGGGTTGTTCGGCAAGTCATTTCGTTTTTTTTGGGGAACATGAAAAACAGTTTTCGTATAATGAATAAATATTTTATTAAATTATATATTGGCCATTCTGGTCCAACACCTTTTGCCATCTTTCTGGCAGTAACATAATTCCCCTCTCATAAAAGTTTTGGTCCTTGCTGGCAAAAAACTGGTTCAGGTGGTTTTTGACATCTTCATTTGAGGTAAAGGTTTTGCCATCCAAAAAATTTTGCAGGGACCGGAACAAATAGTAGTCGGAAGGCGCCAGATCTGGAGAATATGGTGGATGTTGCAGTACGTCCCATTCAAGCTGTAAAAGTTTTTGGCGAGTGACCAAACTTGTGTGAGGTCTCGCATTATCCTGGTGGAACACTACACCCTTCCTGTTGATTAATTCGGGCCTCTTCTCTTTAAGTGAATCATTCAATTTGTCCAGCTGATGACAATAGACTTCTGAATTAATCGTTGTATTGTCCGGCAAAAGCTAAAAAAAAAAAAAAAAAAAAACGATTCCTTTGACATCCCACCAAACGGAGAGGCATCACCTTTTTTTGGTGAATGTTGGCTTTTGACACGCTTTGAGCCGGTTCATCTTTTCTGCTCCATGACCTCTTGCGTTTAACATTGTTGTATACAACCCACTTTTCGTCCCCAGTAATAATCCGCTTCAAAAATGGATCATTTTCTTGACGTTTGAGGAGCGAATCACACGCGTCAACGCGACGACACAAATTTCGCTCCGTAAGGACATGGGGCACCCACACATCGAGCTTCGAGGTTAAGCCCATGCCTTTCAAATGACCATAAACAGTCGAATTCGACAAATTTAATCTCTCACCGATCTCTCGTGTGGTTATTCGCCGATTTGCATCAACTAATGCCTTTATCGCATCTTTGTCAGCTTCGACCGGCCTTCCAGACCGTGGTGCATCTTCGACATCAAAATTGCCGGATCGAAATTTTGCAAACCAGTTCTGGCACTGGCGTACTGTTAACACGCCTTCTCCATACACATCCGTCAATTTTTTTCTCGCTTGGACAGCATTTTTACCTTTTCTGAAGTAAAAAAGTAAAATATGACGAAAATGCTGCTTATTGCTCTCCATATTTAAAAGGGCACCAACCAAAAACTACTGCGTAGAATTAATAGAACTTTTTCACACACAAGCCTTGCAATATCAGCTCTCAAGACATATAATGGTTATGCGGCTTAAGTGTGAAGGTAGTTTCGAAAAAACGTAATTAAGTCCTCTGACGGGAAAAAACGAAATTACTTTCCGAACAACCCTATAAAAACCCTGTATAATTTCACCGAGATGCTATAAAATAAGCGGTTTTAATTAGAAACATTGTCATAATGATTATAACACGAGGGTAAGGTTTTTAATTATACCCATACTTCATTTGAGTTTTTATAAATTAATTTATGTGTTAACTATAAAATATTATGTAACTAAGAAAATCATACCTTCATAACGTGTAAGTTTTATTGTATTTAGTTTATAGTATATTTACATTAGTAGTATTGTATTATATTTTATTTTATGTAGAAATTATTTCTTTCAAAGTAGTTGTCGATTTGTTCTTAATGCCCTGATACAGATGACATACCATTTTGATACTAAATGCCGTTTCTATTAATATTATATGGCTTAGCCAAGGAACTACCATGCGATTTTTTTCATTCTACATTTTTTATTAGCTAAAAAATAAATCTATTGTTTCCAAAATAGCTTCTTGGATAGAAAAGACTCTTCTAGACTACACATTATTTTAAAATGTTAATAGTTGATTCCCTCAAAGATGAATTAACAGACAAAACGCGGTATTAGGTTCTTCGATGAATTAAATGTATTCTGCCGCTCTGGCCTCTGACTCCTGAAGTACAGTTGACTCTTTTACCTGAACACCCAGATATTCTGAACACATTTTGATAGTCCCGGGAATCATGTATGCGAATCATGCACGCATTACTTCCGTCTCCCTCTATACTAAACACCCTCTTAAACCGAAGACTTTCGTTCGGTCCAATGAGTGTTCAGAATAGAGAGAGTCTATTGTACTTCCTTATCAAACAAAATACTTTTAATCAAATATGCTTTATGTTTTGTGTTCTTTTTCATGACTGAAAGTTTTTTATTTATGTAAAAGAGAAGTCAATTTAAAAAATAAATGAAATAGTCGCATTAATTTATTCCTTGGGAGGGGCCTGAACCCCCTGGACTTCCCCTAAAATCTGCTACTGACTATTCAGTATGGTATTTGTACAATTTGAAATTCTTGTTCGTTTTATAAGTCTTTCATTTTAGTATAATCTAGTTCGTTGACAACATAAATGACTGCTGCTGCTCCTAGTTCAAATTAGAAAAATCAGTCCTCCACAAAGTTTAAAAATTGTAACATTTAGAATATACATAGCTTTCTTAGAAGCATACTGTATTTTTTGTTTTATATATGCTAATAATGCAACAACGATTTGTTGGTAAGTAAGAAACAAGCACAAGATTTCAATACCAATGTTTTCAGATTCTTCATACATAACGAAAAGTGGAAAACTACGATTTAGACCGAATAAACCCCCTTTTTTTAACGAGCATATCGTACCCTTCCCCCCACCAAGATACCATTGTTTGTGGGTACACGTTTGCAGGGGGGGAACTAGAGGGGGGCCATGGCCCCTCCCAAAGCCTTGTGATTGTAGGAATTTTTTTAAGGAAAAAAAAGAAAAAAAACATTATGAGAAGATAACAAAATTTAACACATGTATTTTACTGAAAAAGAAATATAGGCCTTATTGGGAGATAAATTATATCCCTATTCTCAAAACAAAACTTTTTTTTTTTTCAAAAATTTTCTCCATCTTTTACGTCATTTCTTGATTTCAACTACAGACACTTGAACGATCTATAAATGTTGCGGTTCTCAGAGTATACCTATTGTTCACAAGACCAAAGAGAGCCTAAATTTTCGTTTTTATGGCTTTAATTTCGAAACTAGTGGGAGAACCCCCTTTTCCCATGATCTTTCACAAATGCCTTGATATGTAGCAAAAAATTGCATTTTAAGTCTTTTATTTGGAAAAAAATGTCAAAGGAAACCAGCTTATCTAGCCCTTATCACTTAACTTGCTTAAAAGCAACTTAAATGAATTTTTTTGGGACTTCAATTACACATGAGTTTTGATAGGACCCCCTCCCTCCCTAGTTTATATCGTGATGATAGCTTTAAAAGGAGGTTTTTTGGAGGAGCTCACGAATCTTCCATCCCTTTCTAAAATATATATAAACATAGAAAAATCGAATTTTAAGTGCCTCAAAGGCAAAATATTTCCAGGAAGGAAGAATTCTAAGCACCTTTACACTTCCTTTAATGTAAGCAAACATTACCTAAAAGTGCATTTTTAGGCTGGACAGCTGACGAACTAGCAGAGCACCCTTCCTCTTTTAACTTCTCAATGTATAATGACAGAATATTTTGGTTTCTAAGCTTTATTTTCAAAAAGTATTTTTGGGGCATTGCCCGAAACCCGATTTTTCTCCGTACATCATCAAAAATAGACAAAATGTGTTTTTAGTTTCCGAATTTTCAAAAATTATTCGGAAATTTAAATTTTGAAACATTTTCGAGGGAGATTCCTAAATCCAACCTCTCACCTAATGTCTCGATACCCCGAAAATTGAGTTTTTAAGACTTCATTTTAATAAAATTTCTGGGGAGTTATCAGTGCTCAATTTCCCAATAGGCAGAGTAGGCAGCTGCCTAGGGCGGCAAATTTGCTATTATAATACACATTTTTTGAATTAAATTGTTATTCTTGTTCTTGAAAGTAAAATATTAGCATTCTTTCATTTTCCACAGAGACTATTTTTTCTTGTCATTCAATAATGATTACTTTCCCACATCGTATGAAAGTCAAATGTTTTTCAATCATGGTATTTACCGAATCGTCAGCAAAATTTGCCGAACGAAAAATTTTATGGGAGATCACTGTGATCATTTATTTCAACGGGGCGCCTCAGAAGATGGAACGCCATCATTTCTTCATTTGACAGTTTGAATCTGGGAACACTTTTTTACGTTTTTTTGAGTCAAGGATATTTTGCTTCTTTTTTTTGGGTGGGGGGTGGCAGATTTCAAATTTGCCTAGGGGCGGCATGGAGCTAAATTCGGCCCTGGGGAGTTTGTTCAAAAATTTCGGATGGCCCTTCCCAAAACAATCGGCTGGATCCGCCACTGCACGTTTGGTGACCCAATCCCCTTAACCGGAGCCTGGATCCGCCCTTGTTGCAATTGCGGATCTACGAAGTAAGACCAAAGATAAACATCAAGCCGAAACGTGCACGACTCTCCTGGAACAAAGGGAAGCTCATATAGGTGCAACAAAGTTGGAAAAGTATTATATTTAGTGATGAATCTTTTTTTGAAATATCTGTGAACAAAAAATATGTTCGGGCTTGGCGTTTCAAAAATAAAGCATATGAGAAATCTTGTGTAAGACGTTCTCTCAAATTTGAGAGATCCTTTATGGTGAGTGCGTGCATGAGGGCTGCTGGAATTAGACGATTGTATGTATCTCAAAATAAAACAATGTGACTTCCGCTGTTTATCAATAATACTGCATGATAATTCATCTGAGGCACAGCAGTGACACATTAGGTGGCACATTTTACCTTTCAGCAAGATTCTACTCCATGTCACATCTCTAAATCAACTCTTAGATTTTGAACATAAAGATGAATTTCGGTATTAAACTGGTCTATCTCAAAATGATCAAGAATTTGTCATACCGTCAAATGTAAAGAAAGCGGTTCAAGACCGAGTGCCCGCCAATAAAATTAAACTCGTTGCCTCATTGAAGAAAGTATGGAAACAGTGTCAGAAGCGATGAATGTAAATAAGTGGTAGAATCCATTTGTTGGATTAAAGAATTGAAGCCCTAAAAAAAAAAAAAAAAATGATGCATTCAAGTATTGATATTGTTTTTTTAAATATCCCCCTCCCCCCTTAATTTGAACATTCTAATTTTTTGACTCAATGTAAACTCTCATCACTATACACTTTTGAATTATTCTGTCTGAGATTCTTTTTAATTGAGTGTATTTGAAATGAAATGTGCACTTTAAGGTCTAAGAAAGGTGGCACGTTCATTCAAATAACTAATTTGCTTTTATATTTGATTAGAATAAACTTTTTCCAAAAAGTGAAGAGTATTCTATTAATTTGACTTTGTGCACAAATAGGGGCGCCTGGAACTCTCGTGGAATAATTTTTTGAAATACAAATCCCCCAAAATGCAGTTTTAGGATATTTGCCATGGTTGGAGAAGAGATGTCAGGAACCCCTATAACCCAACCTCTGGATCCGCACTTGACTTCACAAGTCTTTCATAAATGCAAAAAAAAAAAAAAAAAAAAATGTTGCTTGACAATGATTTAAAATTATTTTTTTAAACCTTGTTTTTTCTTATTAAATTTCTCAAACCATGACAATAGCATGCTCTCCCTTGAAAAAATCTCATCACCCCACTTGAGTGAAACTTCCCACAGATTAGAAAACGTTGTAATAATGCACTTCGAAAAAAATTGTGTATAAACTGGAGAAAGAAATTGAAATCAATCTACAACATGAGTAGTTTATTAATGATGATTATTTAAAACATACCTGTTATGGCCACTATTAAGCAGTATTTTTCAGTTTTAACCTTTTTGTGTGCTTACAGATAAATACAATAATTCGCAGTATAGATTTAATACAGTCCATAAATTGATGATAGGAATGTTGAGGTTTGATAATCAAAAAAGATGAACAGGCATGTTTTTGGCAATGTGATGAAATGTCACCTAATAAATTAAAATAGTGCATACAGCTAGCTATGAAAATTGTACATAGTTTCTTTTACTTGAGTACACTATTTAAAATTGAAAAGTAGAAAAGAAAAAAAAACTAACAAATTTTTTTTGTGTAATATAATAATAGAAAATGTGCAAGGCTGCCACTGCCGACTAAAAAGGCGACTATTTTGAAGAGTTGCAGACTATGACGACAATTTTAGCCTAAACTAAGACAAAAACGACTATTTAGTAAAAAACTGCTTCTATTTCAGCCGAAAAGAGAATAAAATGTAAAAAATATGACTAATGTGAAAAAATTGATATTAGAATAAAAAAGAAGCTTTAGCTTCAAGTATCATCTGCTGAACTTATCTAACTTCGAACTTATTCAGGTCTGCCAAATTACCGGTAAATTCGCTAATTAATAACCATCACAATTATATGGGTGCTAATTAGGGATCTGAATAACGATTAATCGGCTGTTAATAATTGGCCGAATGATCCTAATGATTATTTTTAATACTTCCAATTTCTCCATCAGATTTTTCTCTTACAATTTCGACTTCAGAAATAGTTAATATTTTATTTCTGAGAAAAGATTTATTTTTCCCCAGTTTCATGATTTTCCCAAAATAATTTCAAAATTTCATCCAATTTCTTTGAACGATTTTTCATATTATTGTTCACTAAATTACATTATGTTAACAAGACTTAAAAATTTAAAAATATTAAGGTTTAGTCTGAGGTCAGCAGGCGAATTTAGAAGTACTTTTAATTCAAATATATTTTTAGTTATTAGTAGCCATTTATAGTCTTTATTCTTCATAAAACTTTTATTTTTTATAAAATTTTAAGATTATTTAAAAGCACTATGCTAAAAAGAAAAGCATCAACACATGAAAAATGTTGCAACATTGTTTACATATGTGTGGTTATTAAAAATAAAAATAATAAATTAAAAAAACTGTATTACATTATTTCAACCTTCAAACATCAGTTTGTAAAATAAAAATAATAATAACAATTAAGTATGTATACGTTTGTTATTTTAATCAAATGATATTCAATAATAATTAATTTTGTTTTGAACAAAAAATTAATAATTTAAAAGAGTAAGTTGTAAAATGTATGATGTAATCATATGTTTAGTTAGAAGGAACAAAATTACTTTAATAGGAAAAAATATGTCATCAAAAGCTGGGGTGTTTATACTACATGCTATAGTGATGTTTCCAGAAAATAAGTTATTTATTGTCAACAAATGTATTTAACATAGTTTCTTGTTGAAGGTATGCTTAAATTTTTTTTTTTTTGAAAATGTTTTTCCGCCAATCATTTGACAGAAATTAACCGATTATAAATAATCGGCAATATGACCGGTTATGACCGATCTATCGGCACATCCCTAATAATGCTATTTAAAAATAATAGTAGACCATTTAAGACACTATTTTCTTGTTTAGTGACTATTTTGCATTTAAGAAGGTACTAAAACGACTATTTTTAGGACCGTAGCTCAGTGGTAACTCTGAATGTGGAAGTTGTAATAATAATAACATTATCCTTCCTTCATGTTTACGAATGTACATGTAGTACATTCTGTACTGTATTGTACATACAGTACAGAAGTAATGTCATTTAATTTTGTCCAAGTGTAAGAATACTAATAAAGTAATTGACTATGGTTTTCAATTTGCAAATAAGGAATTTTAAAAAGGATTAGCTGTATAATTTAAGTTTCCACAGTACAGTTTGGTTTGGAAAAAATCCAGGGACACCCTTAACTTTATGAGGACGGAAATTCCCATTTTGCCAAACAGAACTAGGGACATTCGAGCATTAATAAAATTTCAATTATGTCTCCAAAATTTGCAGATAAGAAAATTTGTGGGAAGTCACAGTGACTTCTCATCGGGGTTCCCCTGAAAACATCTTTTAAAGCTGAATTATCAGGTATCAGTTTATCCTGATAACGTTATGCAGAAAGCTGCATGATTAATTTGTTACATTTTAAATCAAAGGGGACTGATATTTTTTGACTCATTAAGATCATGCATTGAAGATATAAGCCAATTATATTTTTATTTAATTCCTTAAAGATTATCCACTGATTTTTTTAATAATTAGTTTAAAAAGCAAAAGTTCTATTATTCAATTTTTATTCATGCATTTGTAATTAGTTTAATAGAAAAATGATTTGTTTTTGAGGGTGGTAGGATTTACGGTAATAAAAGATGTAAGTTTCTCTATTACACATTTTCAATAGATTGTATTTGAAGTTCTCCTGATTTGAAGTATGGAAATACCAGGTTTTACTTCTTTTAGATTTAAAAATGAATCCTTAATTTAAGAGACATTTAGTGTGGAAGAAAGATTTTTCCACACAAATTAAGCAGAAGAGCTGGGTGTTGTTTAAACTGTTGTTGCATACAATTCTTTCATCCATTTGGATATTTTGTTGCTGCAGTATGGGACCCCAAATCTGAAATGCTTGGGACCGTGACCTTTTTCGGATTTTTAATTCTGACTCAAAAAGTGGTGAAAACTCGCTTGTTGTGCGGTATTTGTCACATTTTTCCTGGTTTTGCTAATGTTCGCGCTAAATTTCTTTTATTTTTTGATCAATCTGAATGAAAGTATACTTCGTTGTGCTAAAACAAAAGTCAGAGGTAATTTGCAGGGACTTATAATCCACGGAAGTTGCCTTTTTTTCTTATTATATGAGCCGATCAGTTCAATAAATAAATCATGTTTTTACTAAAAATAATTTTGTAGTTTTTTGTTTTGTAGTTTGTATTGCATACTTATGAGAAGAGAAGAAGAATTAATTGTTAACCAAAAGTGGATGTTAGAAGATAGCTGACAGCAAAGCCCTTATGTACGCGTAACACGTTCGCAAAAGCCTTTTAAAAAAAGTGGCTGAAATGAAAAGAGCTATTTTCAGTAAGTAATTTGGAACGTTAACATTTTTCAACTTTTAAAACTGAAAATAAAGGTTTTTTTTTTAATTGTAACTTGATTTCTTTAAAAAATATTTAAGGGGAAAAGTTCCGGATTTTGGGATTCCGAAGTCGGGGTCCCATACTGTGTTTCCTTGCATAGCAAATGTGCACACATAGCTAACACATCCACATAGCTTTTTATAAATATTTTCCAGTTTCACTGTGATCATGCAGGTGCTATGTTCTCCAAATTAAGCTTTATGATCATAGTGTGTACATCATCAAAAACCCTTTTTACGATCTGTGTATCTGTGGCAGTCGTGTAGTGCCAATAGCAGTCTCGGGAGTTGGAGCTTCTTCGAAATTCAATATAATTCTCTGCCGATGTTGTTCTTGATGTAGATTTCTTGGTTTCTTGCTGTAATCAAAGATGGATTTAAAAAAATTATATGTCTGAAAACAGTAAATAAATGGCAGATTTAAATTATTTGTCAGCTTTCATTTAAGATCAACTGGCCTTCTGTAGCCATTGCCATAAGGAATTTTTTTTTCTTCATTGCTACAATCTGCACATGTTAAGATTATAAAACATTTTCACTGCTTTTTTTACATTAATCTACATCCCTGAAATTCAAGTTCACGGAAGTGAGAAGTCAGAATAACCACACTACGTTTTTAAAGCAAAATCTATTTTTTTGTTTTTCGACAAAAATTTCACAACTTCAAATATATCTGAAAATAAGCAAAGGGGCTCCCTTGTATCATGGAAAATAAAATTTGATGTCATTACTGCCACGTGTTAATGAGGAATGACATTTTGTGTTTAGATAACGGAGGTGAGAATTTATTGTGTGACATGACTTCTTGTCCTACTAAAACGAACTAAAACACAATAATAAAAAATTAGATATACTTACACAATTAGTATTTGAGACACTTGTGAAAGGAATAATGAGTAAATAAGTATATACTTTTAATTAAACACGTTATTAGGCAACATAAACAGTAACACAAAGTGTGACATGACACGGAAGTGAGAATTCACATGCTGTGAACCAAAAATATATTTAAATAAAAAATTTTATTAAAAAATGTTGGCAGGTTTAAATAGATATATTTTTGATAAAATTAAAAATCACTGTTAAATGAATTGTTCCTTAAGGGGAGTCAGTACCCTAAATACTTTCAAAAATTCGATTTTTTTATATTTTGAAACTCCATTTTAATACCGTTTTAATAATACAAACTTCTTGATCGTGCTAATATTAGAAGTAAGTTAAAATAAGTTTTTAAAAAATGTAAACCTATTTTGATGAGGTATGATTTTCCCCTTTAAATTGCAATATCACAAAAAGGTTTTGAAACTAAGTGTTCCTTTTTCTCAGCAACCAAATTGTGTTAGACTTTGAAATTTTTACCATCTATTCCATACATCTAATTGCATATACTGAAGTAAAATTTATCTCATGTTCGAAAAATATTTTTTATAGAGCTGATTTCACGTTGCAAAATGGCATTTTTTGACAAAAATACAGTGACTTACACATTAGAATTAAAAAAATAAATAAATAAAATAACCTTTCTTTCTGTAAAATTTTACTTCAGTATAGAAAAAAGAGTCTACTTAAAGTACAGAAAAAAATTCATAATTGTATCTTTTATAGATTTTCAGAAAAAGGTACATCAACCTGTGCAAATTAACATTGACGGTATAGGGGGTACTGACTCCCCTTAAAGGTTTTACTGTAAAAGTCGTGTGACAAAAAAGTTACACTTTTTGAAGAACGACCCATTTATAAATCTTAAAATATTATTGAATAGTTAGAGAACTTATCTTAATTTTAAAAGTAAGTTGAATTCATCTATGGTATGAAATATATTATGTTTATAACATGTAAAATAATTAATATCTACAAATTTTTGAACATTTTTAAAAAATCTGATTTAAATAAAAAAGATCCGACTTTTTTGATTTTTTTTTTAAACCAAATAAATCACGAACCCTGCAAGGCGGTAACTTGTAGCTTTTTTCTTCTCTTTTTCGAGATGGAACCATACTATGTTTTCGGGGCAAATTACGTTAGACTAAGTCCAAATTATTGCTATTCCTTACTAAGCAGCCCAAAACAAAAGCGAAACTGGTCTGGGCGTTGTAACTGAACTGTTCAGTACTTGCTTGTAATAACTGGATTCTATTTCGTTCGTTTACTTTCATGAAATTAGTAAAATAAAAAATAATTGAAATATTACATGAATTTCAATTATTTTTTAAAAAATATTATGTGTTACAAAATGATCCCTGATGAAATGATTAACATCTTAGGAGAAAGGGTTCTATGTATGAGGAAGATCCACTTTTTTTGTGACACAGTCCGAAAAACCAACTTACCAGAAAAAGATCTTTTATGAAACTTCGAGCTTTTTCATATTCATTTGATACTGTATCTGAAAAGAAACTCCGCAATAATTTTAAGTATTACTTTTGCAAAAGAAAAAAGTCAATTGAGGCAGTGAGAAGCAAAGGGATGTAAGTGGACATTTTCAAGTTTTGAGTGAAACGCGTTTAAAGATAACCTCTTAGGTAGGCTTTCATAGATTTTTTTTTTCTAAATCATGCTATACAGCAGCACCTATCAGGGTTACTAGTACTATCTATTGCCCGAAGACAGAGGAGAGGTTCACCTACCATTTGTACTGTTTATCTCCATTTTTTTATTTTTGCCACTTGCATCCCTTTGCTTCTCACTGCCTCAATTTAAACATTACCTTGTTGCAAAGTAATAACTATCCTATGAATTCTTAACTTTATTTATTCTTAGAAATTAATATTCTAAAGAAAAAAAAAATAAAAATTTACTAGTACTGTTTATTTAAAACAGAACTAAAATCCATTGTTTTAAATGAAAAAAGTTCATGACAGTTATGTGTACCGTTTGGGATGTAGTCCTTATATTCAGAAAAGTAGTCTTCTATTTTCGCTCCTCGTTCAATTTTTTCCTGTAACTGATCTTGCTTGTTGAGAAACAGGATGAAACCAGACTCTTTCAAAAAGCTAAAACATACAAAATCAGAAATATTTTAGCAAAAATTTTAAAACTATATTACAAACTTTATACTAAAAAATTAAGCTATGTGTTCAAAGTAACATCTTTTTCGTGAGTTTAGTGAAAGATTTAAGTAGCTATTTGGTGTTGAAATATACAACACAGAAAGACAAAATGAAGGTTATAACATGTGTCTGAAAGTTGCAGGGCCTTTTTTGCTTGGTAACTCTACTCTTGCACTTCTCTTCAATTTCATGACAGTTTTAACACAATGGACGAAATTAAGATTATTTACACATGAAAACAAGTTTTAGAAACCATAAGCCCCCCCCCCCATTTCTACTTATAGAAATGAAACCCTGATTAGTTTTGTCACCAGGGCTGTGGGGTCGGAGGGAAAATGAGACTCCGGCTCCGATTACGGGAGTTTCAAGCCTTCCACTCCGACTCCTTTACTATAAATCCGTCCGACTCAAACTCCGAAACTACTGGCAGAGTTGCGGACTTTAAGGGAAAATGACCGACTCCGACTCTTGGAATTTTTAACCTTCGATTCCGACTCCTTTACACTAAAATCAGTCTGACTCCAGAGCCCTGGTTATCATTTAAAATATAAAAGTGTATTATTTTTATCATGTTTTTTTAAATGTTTCTCACCGGCTTCTCCAAACATCTTGAAAAAGCAACAGAGATTCCATGAGTCTGTTGGTTTGATTGTCCTCCCTCAACTTGAGGTCGAACCCTGAAGATGCGACCAGGAACAGAATGGCTGTAATGCCGTCGAATACCTGAATCCACTTCCGCCGCTCCCCCCTCTGTCCCCCTACGTCGAACATCCTAGTTGAAGGAAAATGCAAACAGTTAATGAAAATAATTGTAAAAACAATTTTCAAGGAGGAGACAATTTAAGAGCAAAATGCGAATGACAATAACCCGCCAGAACTTGTGTCGTGAGCAAAATACTCACACCTATAAGAAAAAAAAAATATCTGGTATTCTATGCTATGGGGGGAAAGTGCTGCTCTTTTTAATTCTCTCCTTGTAACCTTCTCTTTTGCTGCCTTAAGTGTTTTGCAATGATTAGTCTTTGTCTGGTTGTCGAGAACAGACAGTTAGCTTGTCGCAGTAAGTGTGAATGTCTCTGCATAGTATAAAATGAAGTCTCCAAAAAGCGTCTGTTTGTGTAAACGCACAAAACTCGAGGACTACCTGGTCGATTTCGCTGAAATTTTCACAGTATCTCTCTTTTCACAGTATTTTCACAGTTTCCACGGTTACGCTTTTTAAATCCATTGCCTTTTTTTTTAATTTCTTAAACATATTTTATTTTGTGTTTCCATGGTTACGCTTTTTGAATCTATCTTCCTCATTTTAATATCCATCGTCATTGTTTGAAAGGGAAATTTCGAATGGATGTTTTTTTTTTCCTTTTATTTAAGCCTGATTGTTGAATATACGTCACTTGTCACAATTTTTATTTTCAAGGTAGACCGGGCAACGCAGCTAAAATTTTTTCATAAAGCGAGCGTTCGCGTGATTTGATGAAAAATTATTTTTAACTTGGTTGATCAAACATTAAATCAGTAAGTAGCTAAACATACTAAAATAAATGAATAAATCAAATAAATATCATAGTTATTGATTTTGAGACAAATAGGTGATGTGCAATTCTCATATGCAAGTTCTCAGGTTACTCATTTTGAAGCGAGTTCTGAAGGATATGTTAAAATTATGAACATCTTCTCTTAAAAATAAAATCCTTTTGTATGTAAAATTACCAAAAGTATGACGACTCATCAGGTCACACAAGCGGGGTCCGACTATCACACGGCGAAAGTGTCTACGTAACACGTCTGAAAGTTGCAGGGCGTTTTTTGCTTGGGAGCTCTATAGTCCAGTCATATTAGATATTAAAATCGCAAAGTGCGATGTAGTTCTGATTTTTATACGGTTGTGTACGGATGATTTAGAATATTATTATTTATCTCTTTCTCTCTTTAATTTAAATTGATACGTTGCATGTAAAATCCGTGCACATTGGATACCGTATCTTGTCCTCCGTAAATGAACTCTGTAAATGTGGTTTCTCTGCCCATACAGGGTTAGTGCAGGGGAAAAAACCTGCCCTTGCTACACCACGTCGCCAAAAGAAAAAAAAAACTAATAGCATTTTATTTATGGAAGAATTTAATCATTTTTTCAGGTGTAGTTGTGTACCGGAATTCCGGTATTTTCCGAGTCTTAATACCGGAAATCCGGTGTTGATCGCATTCTGCCCACTCCGAACTTTTTTTTTCTTGCACCAAATTTTCCTCGAATTTTATCGAAAATTATTGACAATATTCATTGCGTATAATTGTTAAAATGCAATTCTAAAAGTAGTTTACTTTAATAAATTCTCTTATTTGCCGTTTTTATAACTTTGATTCCTTTTATGCGTTGAATTTATGTAAAATACGTGTACACAAAAGTGATTTACAGCGAAATTTAGTTTCGTTCCAAAAATAAGTATTTAGTCCAGCCGATGATGTTGTAGTTTGATACAGAAATTTGATGTGTCGATTGAATTACCATTGATGGGTCCTTAATCCATTTGTCATTCATTCTTCGCCATTGATTAATCCCAGTTAATCATTGTGGCTATAGAAATCTTTATCAATTCAAGGGAAAATCTTATTGAGTGCTAACAAATGATGTCACGCTTTGAGGGGGGATTTGTGAACTTGTTACAAGAGGGAGGGGGGGGGACAAGAAATGTGACATCACGAATTTTTTGTAAGAATAGGTTAATAAGAAATAGCGTGACATGTGATAAAGAAGGGGTCGGAGTTGGTTGAAAGAAAGTATGACATCATTTGTGGACAATCCTTTAATAACTTTAATAAACAATTTCTAAAATATGATATATGAAAAAGACAATATTATGAATGAATGGGGTTGTTTCCATCAGTCAAAAGTACTATTTTTAGTCACTGAAGTTAATAAAATTAATAATAAAAAAAACATGGAGCAAAGAAACTTTTATTTTCAAAACGTTTAACTTTTAATTATTTTTTTAAAATGTCCAATTTTTCAAATAAGGCGTGGTTTTTATGACGTCACAAATGATGAACTTTGGTGCGCACTTCACTGGTGCACTGAATGTTTACGCTTACTGTCTACAGCGTTTTCAGGTAATGATAATTCAGAAGCGAATTAAATATTGCGCTCTATGCTCGTTATCAACCATATCGTTGCCAGTACATGCGAGTAAAGAAGCAAATTAAATGCTCTCTGTGCTAATTGCATTTTATTACTTGTGGTGTCATGTGCAGAAGCGTAGAAAAGAAAATTGAATCTGCGCACCGATCAAAATATATTTCAAAAATATTAAATTTTGTCAAATTATTTTTAAAATTGTCAAATCTTATGTTTTTAAGCATGCTCTTTCAGGGGAAAAATACTTATAAAATTTCGTAAACGACCCCATTATATACTTATAAGAAGTGAGAGATACTGAAAAAAAGCGAGTCTCACCAGAAGTTCTGTGTGCCACCTCCATACTTTTTCGGAACTTTTACTTGGAATTCTATTTTCTGAATTTCAGTAGTACGTTTTCTGCAATGCAGGATGTCCTGTGAATAATATCACTAGAATCAGATTTATTATTATTTATTTATTTATTAAGTGTTGGCTTTGACGATTTTGTGGTGACGTCATGAAGTTGCTGGAAAGGTTCTAAATTCGGGTATGTAATATTTATTAATTATTTTTCAATGTAAGTTTTTCCTTTACTTATTTATTTATTTCATTTATTTTTTGTTTATTTACTGCTCCAGATATGTTTCCAGGGCTCAAAAGTTCTGTTTAAAAGTATGTTATGTACAGTTTCGACTTTTCTTTTATACGAATAGTGTCAAAATTGAGAAATATTCAGACCTGTTATGCGTTTGTAGTAAATGCCAACCTGAGCGAAGCATTGTTCTGGCATTGTTTTAAAAATGCAGCGTTTGCGCAAAAATGAAAGGTGCACAATATTTTGTTGAGCTCTTTTTTTAATTTAAAAAGTAATCATTTACTCTTTTAGACGACATTTATCATTTGAAAATAATTGTTTAATTTCTCTTGAAACATCGGTTTGAAAAAAATATTTTTAAATCAATTTTTGATTTTTTTTTTTTTTTTTTTTTTTCAACAATGCAAATTTTGAGAATTTTGATTTTTTTTTTTAAATCAGAATCTTTGGGTTTTTTTTATCCTTGAAAGGGAGAACTTCCACTTTTAAGTTTAACGGAATTTAAAGACGTTAGAAAAAATGAGGGTTTTGCAGTAACTGTGTATGTAAAGGTAGAGTTGAAAATTCAAAATTTTATTTATTAGCCAGTAGGGGCCAGTAGACACTTTTAATTTTGTTATTATAGCCCCATTTCCATTTTAGTTGCAACTTCATACAGGAATTTTATTTTTTGAAACATCGATGTTCCATATGTATTAAAACTGAGCGAGGAGGGTGGTTGATCCTCCCCTCCTTGCAGAGCCCTCGGGGCTTTTTCCCTTTACAGACGCCATTTTCAGTTTTCGAAGTTAGCCTCACCTCCATGCTTTTCGCTAACATTGTACCAATGCGGAAAAAACTTGATTATTTCTTAATGTTACTGCGATTCACATGCAAGAACAATCGTACCTCGATTATGACGTATATATACGGTTTAAGAAGAATTTTAAAGCACTTGAAATATAGTATCTTGAGCATTAGATAGATAATATAGATAGATAATAATCATAATGGTGGTGATGGTTTAAAATCTAGTGGATGATATTCGCTCTGGCTTTATATGGCGAATCTGCATTGTCGTCTACTCCTCTTTAGTGACTCTTAGAGACCACTTATTATAACCAGGGGCGAAAACAAGAAGAAGGTTATGGGGTCATTACCCCCCCCCCCCCCCACTACCATCTGCATTAGTATTCGTCCACATTTTGTTCAAAACTTTTATGAGTAAAATGTATAAGTGCAGACGACTGCACTAATCTTTACAAATAATTATTTTTAGGAGTACCATGTCTGAAATGCTACTTCCTTTCATTGCTTATGAAATGAACTAATTGCGTTTATGCCCCACTAGACGCCTTATTCCCTGACTGATTTGGTGCTTTTTATTGACACCCAAGCAGTTTCAGAAATTTTTCGTACGCAAAACACTATATGCTTCAGCACCCCCCCCCCTCTAAAACGGTAATCTGTATCCGCCCCTGCTTAAGAATTATTGCCGTCTTTACCGACCGTCCCCACTCGTGACGTCCCCACTAAAATCGTCCGTATTTCTTTAAAATATATATTTTAAAAAAAAATACTTACTTGATCTGTTGGTGAATAATCATCTTTTCTTATGGCATCCACCTTGTCCAAGAAGCTAAATGCAAAAGATAGGAGTTTTTTATTTTTTTCAAGATTGTTACAAATTTAAAGTTTTAGTGGATTTTTTGATTTTTTTTTTTTTTTTTGAACAATTAAACACTTTTTACTGGTATTATTCTTGCATTGTTATGGATGATAATTCAAAACATGGAGAAAACCTCCTATTATTCTTGCTTACTTTGAAAGCAACTGAAAAATTGAAATTTAATTCATTCTTTCCGATATCATTCTAAATTTCTCTGGGATTTTTTATAAGAGCAGTTCTTTGCATTTAGCAAGTACATTATCTGCAGCAACTTTTGAAAATGAAAAACGACTTGACATGTGGAGTTAAGAGTGAAGCATAACTGATAAAAAATATTCATATTTTGTCATTTATTTAACATTTGAATATTTATATAACAAGATGGGGTGTCTATTGTACTTGTCAAGTTTTCTGGAAATGACATTGCATTGGACAGAACTAACGAAAATTTTTTGATTAAAAAAAAGAAAGAAATCTAATTATTTAAAATACTACATGTGGTACATAATGCCTGATAAAAGCACGGTCCTGCGTGTACGTGGACATGGGCACCATAATTTTAGGGGCACCAAAATAGGGTAACTTTTTTGTTCTCTCTCTCTCTCTTTTTCTTTTTAACGATTAATTTGAAAATGTGCCAATTTTTCGGTGAGAGATGCACCAAATTTTACCAGAACCTAGATATCACTTTGGTTTGATCGAGTCCAGGTGCCCTTAAAAATGAAAGCAGCTATTTAAAATATACCTATATATTTAAATCCTTTTGTTCTACAGTAAAAACGGATCTCAAGCATTACTTTTTATAGGATTTTACAATACTTTCCAGATTTTCAACAAAACGCTTAAAATCTAAAATGACTGGCTAATTACGGCTATCGCTGAATTGTTTTATTTTTTAATCCCGATTATTTCAAAAACAATCTTACTATTTGGCAGAATCTATGAGAGGGAATTCGTTCATTCTATTAAAGGCCCGCTGAACTCCTTCATCACTCCATAGTCGAATAACATGGTCGTAAAATTCCTAAAATGAAAAGTAAAACGTGTCTATGTATTTACGATAGGACCACAGCACAATAAACTAATTTCATAAGCATGTCACTGAATAGCAGACTTCGTTGCAAAATTAGTTCTGCATTTTAATAGCATGCTAAGAAATCCGTTAATAAAATTACTGCTTTCGTAAATTTTCAGAGGCATTCTTTTGAAACCTAGAAAAAAAAAGAGGAAATTTTAGCAGGGACATTTTTTTAAATATTTTTCTTGGTTGTTTTCTTTTTATGAGAATGTAGGTCATGAGAAGTGAACATTCTGTCGTTTTCAGCCTTCCAAAATATTTTGTTTGCTCTATAAATTCCTAATGGCTCAGACTGCGCATTTAAATTTTTAGAGGCGGGGGTGTTTTGAGCAGGGTTGCCAGACGTCCCGGATTTCAAGGGACAGTCCGGTATTTTGAAAAAGTGTCCCGCGTCCCGGGGAACTTCCATACGGGACGGCTAAAGTCCCGTATTCTAGCTTTACAATGTTTTACAAAATGAGACATTATTTTAAGGGCGAAAAAATTAAGTAAAACAAAAAATGTCAAATAAAGAGCAATAAGAAAATCTTGTGGCAGAAACGCAAAAATTATTTTCGTTTCAATTTGTTTTTTGTTTTGGTGGCAGACCATGAGGAGCCGAATGATTGCTTCCTCTTTGCTCATTGACTAATGTTGGAAATATATCCATGCTCATGTGTCGTCAATCACAATGAAAACGATTTTTATACTTTGATCGGCGACATTTTATAAGGTTTAATGCTTTGTTACAATTGAATTTTATAGATTCATCATGAAGAGACGTTCTACGTCAGAAATCACCCCTTAAAAATACCCATTTTTGCCTGAAACCTCAAAAATACCCCCCCCCCTTCACTTCTAGAAGCTTGTCCCGTATTTACTGTTCTTAAATCTGGCAACCCTGGTTTTGATGCGTTTTCTCACTTTTTGGGAGGGGGCTCTTGATTTTGGCGGATCTTTGCGATATTTAGGGGTGCGCCCTTTCTTTTAGGGGGTGAGCACCCCTGATAACTTTATGAACATACTGCAAAAAATGTTACCAGGCCTAGTTATGATTCTTCGTAAAATGCGTTAGTAAAAATATTTCTTCTAATAAACAGAAGAAATATGTTTCCCATACCTGAGGAAAGTTATATGTTTCGATTAAGCTGATTGCTTCCACATAGTGCAAACTCTCCTTGTTACTCTCCGCAACGTATTCTGGAGGCTCTAACTGCATCATACTTCCAGCAAGCTCCTAAACGGAAAATAAAGAAAAGTCATATCTGAGGGTGACTTCAGTAAAAAAATTTATACGCAGTGATCCTTCGAATTTTGATTATTATGAACTGATATGAGTCTTGAAAGCAGGGCTGTGGAGTCGGAGTCGGACTGATTTTGGGGTAAAGGAGTCGGAGTTGGAGTCGTTAGAAAACATGCCGACTCTGGGCTTCTTTTTTTCTTTCCTTTTCACTGACTCCTTTTGCATTTTTTAAATACTGACTACCAATTGGTTCGATTACATGTGTAAAAAGATACTAATGAGAAAATAACTGCCATTATGGCAACCAGCTAGCTTGAATGCTTACCGAACTTTCTGTAGCCGTCCCCTAGTTTGCTTGCTTTCTAACTTAACTGACAGCAACTGTCAGCAAACAGTTTTGTTACCTAACATTTTCGAGTAATCACTTTTAAATAAAAATAGAAATATAGTGTTTTGTTCGATCTCAGTTATAAAATAGTAAAAGAAACGTAACAAATTAGTAAGTCGAGGCCCGTAGCTAAGGTTGAAACGTTTAAGGGTGATCGGCAAATTCAAAGAAGTTCTGGCGCGAAAGCACAAATCCAAAAGATTCGATGAAATAATCTAATGTGTTTTTCTTTACTAAGACTATTTCTACAAAGCTTGGTTCTCACTAAAAAGTATGGAACAAAATAAGTGTAAATGATTTCTTGATTACAATATTCAATAATTGCAATTAATCTTAAAATCTTCATACTAAGGTTAATTCTAAAGCAGCCAATAAAATTTAAATTAAAAATTTAGCGAAGAAATATAGGTATAGTAAAAGCTATTCGTACAAATTTTATACCGCCGCATTTTGTGTAAAACTAGCTCCTGACGTATATGTGCCGTATTTTAGTTGACATTTTAATGATAAAATATAGTTTAATATATATTCGACGAAATTTTCAGAATTAATAAAGTATTTATATTTTTTATAAACTCTGAAATTAAATTTGGGTGTCATCTACCAGATCAGTGTCACCCGGGGCAAACCATCCCCTCTCAAGAACTTGGATTTAAAAAAAAAAAAAAAAGATTTTTTCCTCTCAAATTTCAGCTTTCAAAAATTGAGAACACACGATTTGATCAATATCTATTTGTTAAACATTAAAGGGGGGGGGGCAAATTACAGATAATCCTTTTCAAATTTTTTAAAAGGTGTTTTTAAGTCATCTCACTTTTAACTCGTAACTATTGGAAAATTTGATTTTTAAATTGAATTTCTAACGTTGTACGCGTCTTAGGTTTACAATAAAAAACAAAATGCGAAATTTTCATAAAAAGGAATTAATATTTCAATCTCTGTTTAGAGGTTTTCCCCCTTCCCCTGAAGGTAGAGAGAGAGTTGAAAAAATACAATTTAAAAAAATCCGGAGTTGGAGTTGGGCGTTTCAAAATCCAGGAGTCGGGGTCGGAGTCGGCCATTTTCCTTCCGACTCCGCAGCCCTGCTTAAAAGCATCAAACTTTTTTTTTTCTTTTTTGAAAGCTACTGAAAAATTCTCAAACCAATTTTCTTTTCTTGTTGATGAAACTAGATTCTGTTGTTGACTAAACATGAAAATTCAAATACTTAACGAGAAGACGTTGTCTACAGACACTTTTTGTTTAGCATCGACTCTCTTAGTAACCATTTAATGCAGGTTTTTATCTTTGCGAAAATTGAGATAATCTGAAAGCTTTATGCTTTCAGATGTGGTAGAGTGTGGAGAAATGTATTAACGGTTGAGATGTGTACAACATTGTATATATGACAGATGTGCCGCTCAATATAAAACAGAAAAATAAAATTCAAGAAATTAACTTTGCTTCAAAAAAATCAAAACATTAAATTTCACTAAAAGTTTTATTGAATAAAAGAGGTAGTGATTTCAAGAGAAAATTATAAAATGTATGTTGGAGTTTTATACATAAATAATGAATGCAGTAACGGAATAACGGAAAGAAAAAGTTCGAGTCAGCGTATTTAATTCCTTCACATGTTTTGGAGGAGAGTTGGAACTGACAGACACACGTATTAGCAACCATCTTTTAACCTCTTACTTAACGAGCTGATGTGTGCATCACATGACTTCCTTTTACACCAATTTAATGCTATTTCCCTACACTGTAACAAATTTCGGAAACATTTCTGGATATATCGGAAACGTTTCCGAAATATTAGGAATCCTTCATCGAATAGCGAGCTCCTCAATATTCAGAAAGCTTTTTGTTATTTCAAGATATCTAGAAGCGGAAGTGATGACGCAACGCTTCGAAACCTATTTCATCCTTCCAACACAGGCGCCAATGAGTCGGAAATAACGAGAACTTCTTTTTTTCTTATCTATGGTTGCTGCATTCAGCAACTGTTTAGCATTGGGTTGCTTGTTATTTCATGTCTAGAGAGTAGTAAAATGTGTCGAAACTAATTTTACGCCTTTGCATTTTGGACTGCCCTTGATTTTTTAGACGATGTACGCAGCTATTAAGTTAGTTAATAACCATTTGCTTCTTTACAATTTCCAATGTGACCATAATTAGATATATATTGTGTGTTCAAGCGTGAATAGTTTCAACACCCGTGTTTATACTTAATGAAACGAAACCCTTTGGATTACTTATTCAGTAGTAATGGAGGTACTTAGATTTTCTTCCGCTCATGTTCACTTGTAAGTATTAATGAATATTTTAAAACATGTTGTTATATACATTTATATTTTTGTTGATTTGCATATGATGAGGCTCCAATTGTAACTGTTTTTGGGTTTATCGAATTAATTTAAAGTTATCCTACATATACCTATGTGCGCGGTGTACTATTCGTTGTAATCAACTGAAACTGATTAATTACGCAAAAGAAGTAAGATTTATATTTGAGAAGCAATCACAGAAAAGTTATTTCGAAATACTTGGATGTACATACATTTTGGTTCAAAAAGAAAAAAAAATCAATTGTTTAATTCATTAGAAATATGGTAATGCAAATATTTTCTAGTATTGTAATATGCTTCACAAAAAATGTGCCGGTATAATTTATCTTTTTTTATTAAAATTTATTCATTCATTTAAAAATATTTATACCATTAGAAAATGACCATGTTACCTATTAGTAAGAACATAGTTATGAAATTAATTCATCTGCTTATTCATTTTGTTAAATGTGGTTAACAATAAAAAAATTCCTTGACATTAGTTCCGAAAATAACATTTCCTTCGTGGATATACTAGTTTAATGTAGGACAGTCAGGAGGAATGGGTCAGTGGCAAAAATGGAACAGCTGCATTTACATGCTGAAATAAAAAGTAATATTATTTCATGTCCTCGTTTTAAAAGTGATCAGTTCTTAAATACTATGTTTTTAATATGCAATGCACATATGGTGAGAGACTGTGCCATTGACATTTTCAAGGGCGCTTTATATCATTTTATGGGTGCACCATCACTCTTATGGTGTGGGGGGGGGGGACTCTCGTATATATGAAATGGAATAATCATGTAATAGAGTTCAATGTTTTAATAAATAAAATATATAATGCATTTTGCGCACCCTCTAAAAATAAAATCAGTAACCTATTTTGATTAAGTATCTATATTTGTGATAAACTGGAAAAGGGCAAGAACAGAAGAATAAACCCGAATGGTTCCAGCAGGGGGACTTTGGTGTCATATTTAAATTCATCAATTTCTCTGTTGGTACTTTTCGGTACACTTTGTTCGTCAAAGAAATTGACTTGACGTGAACGAATTTCGGAACGCAAAGTGTAGGTAAGTTCTGTCAAATTTTGTCCGAAAATAAAAGCTATCAAGTTTGATACAAGATATGTTTTTAAGTTCTGCATTAAAAATACAATATGTTGATAATTTTGTCTTGAAAATATTGAGAGAAAAACTGAAGTTTAATATTGTTTAACAAACAATCCCACTTTTGAGAAAGTACTCCCCTTCCCTCCCCCGACGATTTTGTGATTATGAATGAAACTACTATATTATTTCATAAATTTTCAAAAATTTATAACTGTGCATATGTTATGCTGTTAACCATGCTATTTATCATTAGAAATTCAGAAAAAAAAAATCCACGAATGATTCTAAAATTGCTTGTTTCATTGCTCTTAGATATGAAAGAATTGAAACTGATATGGCATGCAATACTATGGTAAAGAATTATTTTTTAGAAAAAATCACGGAAAAAGGATTCCGAAATTCTCAGAAACGTTTTTGAAAATTGTTTGGAGAATTCCGAAATACTCGGAAACGTTTTCGAAACTTTCATGAACCACAGCTGCACAGAATACTCAGAAACATTTCTGGAAATTACGGAAAGAGGATTCCGAAATACTCAGAAACGTTTCTGAAAATTACAGAAAGAGGATTCCAAAATACTCAGAAACATTTCTGGAAATTATAGAAAGAGGATTCCGAAATACTCAGACACGTTTCTGGACATTACAGAAAGAGGATTCCGAAATACGCAGACACGTTTCCGGACATTATAGAAAGAGAATTCCGAAATACTCAGAAACGTTTTTGAAAATTTCATGAACCGCAGCTGCACGATATACTCAGAAACGTTTCCGAATTTTTTTTACAGTGTATTATTGCAATTTTAATGGGATTCTCTCTCTAACTCTTTAAATATCACTAGCAATGGCCACATTGAAAGCAGATTTAAAAAAAAAAAAAAAAAAATCGCCAAATTTTTCGCCAAGTTGGCGACAAAACTTGGCAACCAAAAGACTGGCGATATATCGCCAAGTGACCGCCAAATTATAACACCACTTGAGTTTGCATGGAAATTAACAATGATTTCCCCCCAAAAAGGTGCAAAAGACCCCTTTAGAAACACCCGAATGCAACCAAAATAGGAGGTGCACAACTAGACCCCACTACGAGTCTATGTACCAAATTTCAACTTTCTAGGACATACCATTTTTGAGTTATGCGAGATACATACGCACATACATACAGACGTCACGAGAAAAGTCGTTGTAATTACCTCGGTGATGGTCAAAATGGATATTTCGCGTGTCTATACATTCTTAGGCACTTTTCCGCATGTGGTCGAATCGAAAAAAAAACTCAACATTCATTTGGGGGTGAGCAAAATGGAAATTAAGGGCGATTTTTGAGTGAAAATTTTTTCGCGAATACAATACTTCCTTTTTTGTAAAAGGAAGTAAAAAACAATGCATTAATTCAATAAATATTCTAAAAAATGAATGAGTTAACATTTTTATTTCTGTATTATTTTTAAAAAAATTATAATTTATAATATGTTTCCTAACCCTTTTGTTGCACGGAATTAAATTAATTTAATTTTTCGTGAAGTCATTCAGCATAGTTTTCTAGTTTTGGGCATCCTTAAAGTAATTTTAATTGAAAAAAAAAAATCAGTCGATTAATCAATGCAAATTGGCCTATCGTAAATATTCGGCAAGTTAGTTTACCACCAGTTACTTCAAATTAATCGGTTCATCCCTAACCCAAATTTATCAGTTGAAAAATATCCATAGTTCATAATTAATAACATCCAGCACCTCTGGATTAGATGTTACGCAGACCGAGGAAAATGTACTTAATACTGAATTTATTTCTCTTAATGTATCGTAAATGAATTTAATGTATCATTACTTGGAAAAATGGCCCTATAAGGGGTTAAAGCATTTTTTCCCTCTATCTAAATTAACTTCCCTTCCTACATGCATCGAAATTTACGTACAATTTCGTAATTTCATCTAAAAGCTACGGAGTATCTCTCAGCTAAGTCAGTAGTAAATAAATGCAAGCAAAACACCCTTATGGCTACCTACCTTAATAGCTTCCAGTATGTTTCTTCTTATATCCCCTTTCTTTTCTTCTTTTTCACTAAAAGAAATTATCTCTCTAACACATGAAACCGTTTACATGCATGAATCATGAAAATCTGCGTAAGACATATGTTTTTACCTCTCAGAAAATCCTTTTACGTGCAAAATCTTCATTTGTTTAATGATTGTAGTCTTTCCGGATTCTCCAGCACCTGTAATATGAAGTAAGAAACACTACTTCAGAACCTTATCATACAATGGGGTCGTTTCCAAAATTTTAAACGTATATATTGTTTTGAAAGAGCATGCTTAAAAACGTAGGAACATTTTTAAAATAATTTGACGAAGCTTAATATTTTACTTTAATCAGTGCGCTTTCATTGTTTGCGCTTCTGCCGATGATATCACAAATGATGAAATGCCAATCACTGTTGCCATTCACAGAGCAAAATATTTAATTCGCATCTTTACTCACGTGTATTCGCAACGATATGGTTGATAGCAAGCGTAGAGCGCAGTATTTAATGCGCTTCTTGATTATCATAACGTGGAGTCGCCATAGAAAGATGCGCCAAAGTGCATCACTTGTGACGTCATCGAGACCACGCCTTGTTTGAAAAATCGGACATTTAAAAAAATTAATATCGATTTCGGTGACCAAATATAGTACTTTTGACTGAAGGAAGCAACTCCATTCTGACTAATTTCGTTTTTTTTTTTTTGTATATATTTGGAAAAAAAAGGGGGGGGGGTGTACTTTTTTGTCAAACAAACTTGTTATTTTTCATTGTTTTTGGCAATAAAAAGTGGATTTCGAACATTGTTTAGTCTTCTCGTTGTTTATAATCTGTTTTCTTCGTTAAGAGCAAGAATCAGAGAGTCACGCTTGTGATTCATGCCATCTCAGATTCTCCAAAAAATTACCAATTATTACTTATCTTGTTAAAAGCCCAAATCCAGAATTTTTTGAATTTTTTTAAGTTGAGTTGTTCAGTTTTTATGGGCCCCTGAAGGTCAACGCGCGACAGCAAAAATTGAGCGGAATTTTAAGACATGAAAATTACAATGAGCCACAATTGTTGCTGAGAACAATTTGCCTAGAAATTCTTTTCATGTATGTAGGATAGAAGGTTCAAACTTTACATTTACAAAATGAATGCTAAATTTGTGGCAATTTGTTGCCGCAAGGTCAGTGAAGGTAACAAAAAAGTAGCATTTTTGATGTCTAGAACTACATTGCACTTTACAGTTACCACGGCAAAAGTACTTTCGCTTGAAAGGTAAGTATATGCACTTTGAAAAAATGCATTACTAACTGAGGCAAGTTTGATGTGCTTTTGTTACATTGGGCCAAAATAGGGAAAATGTCACATTTTACTGATATTCAAACCGTCGTATCCTTGCGCGAAAACATATTGAAATAATTTTTTGCCCTTGTTATGCCCTATTATTGGTCTCACCAAAACAATAAACTCCGTTGAGGCGAAATGCTTTAAAATTTTGTAAAAAATTAATAACTTTGCCTATTTTTGTTGTCATTACTTTTTGCTTCTTCATACTATTTGCCTGAATTTCTGGTATTCTAATAATATAGTTTGCAATATAAATTGATATTTTATTGTTCTGTGACACATGTATGATAGTTTTGACATTCATTTAATTTAACATAAGACATTTAAATAACATTTAAATTTTGTTTATTTAAAAAGTTAAGTTTTTTGTTTATTTTAAGTTAGTGCAAAGTAATTTTGTCAACAATTTTATTGTTATTTTATTGAATTTTTTTTTGTTTTTAAATCAAACATATAGTTCCATCTAAAACTACTGAATGTGCTTTTAGCACTGCACTTTGGACGGATCAGTACCAGACAATTTCTGTAAAAGAAAAAAAACGGTCTTTTTTTTAAACTGATCTCATGGCTGTTTTTTCTTCTTAAAGCTACTTATTTGAACTATTATATTTTTAACATTCAAATAGAAAAGAATGTAAAATAAATTAGTTTTTTCTTGACAAAGTATATTTTAAAACATTATTGATTCAAATTAAATTTACATCTATATATTGACTTCAGTAACATAATTAGCAGCAAACCGAAAGTCTTTTTTTTTCTTGACTTTTGTATATTTATCCCTACATTGTAAATAAATCCGAAATATCAGAATTGTAAATAATTCCGAACTATAACAATAGTATAAAAATTGAATTTCCAATGTTTTAAAATTGAAAAAAAAAAAAGAAAGAAAGACGAAAATAGAAGAAGATAGAAAAAATTCTATTTCTGTCGTCGTGGTTTTTTGCTTGGGTAGCGTGGTTATTTGCCTAAATTGCTGTATTTTTATAATATAGTTTGCAATATAAATTGATATTTTAATGTTCTGTGACACATTTGATATTCATTTAAATTTGCACGTGACATTTAACATTTGCAACTTTTATATTTAGGCGCAAAGTCATAAAATGAATGGAGAAATAATTACTTTTCTGCTTCTGCAAAAAGGTATATTTCGTCCCTGATATTTTCTTTTTCAGCAATTTCATTTTCTTCAATTGTGAAATGTGAAAGTTCAGCATCAAAATATTTAGCTTTCCCTATTCTTCTAAAAATAGGACATAATCTGTTCTTGTGTTAAATATTCTTCTGGGCTAAACTTTTTCTTACCCTGAACAGTTAAACATCTCATCACTTTTACAACATTATGAGCTGTACATTTATTTCCATTTTTTTCCTTTTTTGAAGCACTCAAGAAGAAATTGCTTTTGATTTTGGTTTAGCCGCGTGACTTTTTTTTTTTTTTTTTTTTGACTTTTGTGCCCACTTATATTGTGAAACCTGACTTGAAAACATTGCATAGATATTTGATGCAGTAGCACTGTCAGAAGAGTTGATAATTGGATAGCTTTTTTTATTTGAAATAGTCTCCATCTTTTTTTCAAATATATTTTTAGCTTTATCCATTCCTGGGAGAAGTTTAGGAATTTTGTACTAGCCTCTTGCTATATAAATTGATAATTCATCGGCAGTTTTAAATGTGCAAGTAAAGTTATCTGCAGTACAAAACTAAACTTACGAATTTTCGGCAATACATACATATTTCTGGCTCTGATTTCTGTCGCATTTTTTTCTGAGCTAAATGGGCGAATTATTTGAAAACTGCATTTAAAGTTCAAGTTGCTATACATAACTTCTTTCCCTGAACCAATTTCAAAATACTTCCAGAATATCACACCATTATTTTTCAAATTTGATCGAATGGTATGATTGGATAGCTGGTGCTTTAATTCTTTCAATGGAACATTCTTCTTTATTAATTTGAATAACTGAAATTTTGGCATTTTTCTTACGTCCTTTATAAGTAAGTGCGTCAGAGACATGTTTTGCTGATGCAACATCATAACCTTCAATATAATAACATTGAAAATGCTGACTAAATCACTTTGCACTTAAATATACAAAATTTAAATGTTATTAATGTCTTATCTTAAAATAAATGAATGTCAGAAATATCATACATGTGTCACAGATCAATAAAATATCAATTTATATTGCAATCTATATTATTGAAATAGCAGCAATTCAGGCAAATAGCATGAAGAAGCAAAAAGCCATGATAACAAAAATAGGCAAAGTTATTAATTTTTTTTAAAACTTTAACGCATTTCGCCTCAATGAAATTTGCTGTTTTGGTAAGACCAATAATAGGGCATAACAAAGGCAAAAAAAAAATGCTTCAATATGTTGTTCGCGCAAGGAGTTACGACAGTTTGAATATCGGTAAAATGTGACATTTTCCCTATTTCGGCCTAATGTAACTAAAAGCACATCAGCCTCGCCTCAGTTAATAATGCATTTTTTTAAAGTGCATATACTTACCTTTCAAGCGAAAGTACTTTTGCCGTGGCAACTGAAAGGTGCAATCTGTTTCTGAACCTCAAAAATGCTAAAAAAAACGTCAAAAATGCCACTTTTTTGTGATCTTCATTGACCTTGCTGCAACAACTTGCCATAACTTTAGCATTCATTTTGCAAAGTTTTCATTTTGCAAAGTCTTTCATACATCAAAAGAATTTGGAAGCAAATTGTTCTCAGCAACAATTGTGGCTCATTTCTATGTCTTGAAAATCCGCTCAATTTTTGCTGCCGCGCGTTGACCTTTAGGGGCCCATAAAAACTGAACAACTCAACTTGAGAACAAAAAATTCTGGAATTGGGCTTTTAACAAGATAAGTAATAATTGGTAATTTTTTGGAGGAAATCTGAGATGGCATGAATCACCTCATAATGCTAATCGTAACAGTTTCTCAAATTCCTGCTCTTAAGATACTCAATTTAATTGTGAATAGCTCACTCTCTCAACTTTCTGATCAAGAAGATGATGAATCAGATGATTTGATTCCAATCAAAATGATATACAGACAAAAATCTGATGTTTTTATGGAGGATTTGGGATAAATAACGAAACATGATTTTTCTGTACTTCCAATTTGTGGAAGTGGTCGCATGAAGCCTCATGTACTGTTGTTAACCACATTTTATGTAGGGTGTAAACAGCCCACAACTACAGCCGTCATTCTTATCGTACTTAAATGTTGTATCCAAGCTTTGAACGCAATTACCCTACTTTTGCCCGTCAAAGTAAGTTTCTCAATTAAAAAATTCTTACCATACATGCAACCTCTTCAACACTTTCCAAAAGTCGCGGGGCAATGAGATCATTTGAACTATGGTCTTCGGTTATTCCTTCGTGTAGAAATGGTGTCGTTTCCAAAATTTTAAAAGTATTTTCTTCTGAAAAGCATGCTTGAAAACATAGGATCTGACCATTTTTTAAATAATTTGTTTTAAGTTTAATATTTTTAAAAAATTACTTAAATCGGAGCGCTTTTAATGTTTATACTTCTGTCTGATGACATCACAAATGATGAAATGCCATTCTGTGTTGCCATTCACAGAGCAAAATATTTAATTCGCATCTTTACTCAAGTGTATTGGCAACGATATGGTTGATAGCAAGCGTAGAGCGCAATTTTAATGCGCTTCTTGATTATCATAACGTGGAATCGCGGTAGAAAGATGCGACAAAGTGCATCATTTGTGACGTCATCAAGACCACGCCTTGTTTCAAAAAACGGACATTTAAAAAAAATAATTAAAAAATAACTGTTGGGAAAATGAAAGTATTTTCGGGGTCCATGTTTTTTTTTTTTTTTGCTTATTCTATCAATTTCAGTGACAAAAAGTACTACTTTTGAATGTAGGAAACAACCCCATTGTACACAAGCAACGTGGACAAACACTTGAACTTTTAACTGAGAAAAATTTAATTATAACACATGAACTACAACGTTAGATAGTTAACAAAACTTGTTACATAATAAACACAACATAATGATTTCAGTAACGAACTCGCTCGAAATGTGAAGGACTGTTTATAACTGTGAACTGTTACATATTGCGATAAAATTCTAAAGACTGTCACGAGTTGCGCGAGTCCGGATGATTTACAGAAACGTAACTACTCAGTTCAATTCTTAGGCGTTTTTCACATCTACCGTGTTAGGCATTACCGCTCAACCAATGGTGTAGTTAAATAAGCGGGTTGAAAAATTCTAAAACTTTCGTGCAAATTACTTGATTGAAAACTGTTGTTAAGTCTTTTCTCTTATAAGTTATTTCACGAAAAAAAAAAAAAAGATCTTTTGCAAAAATTTCACTAGTTATTCATGTTTTCTCATAAGTGATCTGTGTTTCCGATTTTCTATTCGGTATTTGTACGCTTTTGGAAATTTCGTCGCTCGCGGAGTATTTTTTCGCCTCATGTCTTTTCGAAATCACTTCAGCGTTTGTATTTTTTCTTATATTTCTCATAGCATAATGTTTGGAACTTTAACCGTAAGATGATTGACGAGTTTTTTAGTGTACATTTCGGAAAATGCATGGCAGAGCGGCATTTTGATGTTCTAATTTGTTGCATAAATTGTCTAATTCGCATTGCCACACAGTTGGCGAAATTGTCAAGTAAGATGAATAACAGGCTGGTAAAAAAAAGCAGATCGATAACCTGTTGAACTTATTTCCCTCTGAGGTAAATAGAACACCTGCCCAGGAGACATTATTTAAATGAATCCAGAAAATACACAGAATTAAAAAGAAAAAAGAAAGAAAAACGATTACATTTATGTTCCAAGGATTAATTTCATTAATGCTTTGAACAATTCGTCCGTTTCAAGAATAAGATGTCTTTTGAATTTTGCGTGCAAATGAACATTGGGCGAAAAATTTTTGCACTTTAGAATAGTAATCAGAAACTTTCTCAAAACTCAAATATGCCTTTTGGAAATTAGCCGTTTGCAATTCTCCCTTGTTAAACATAAGGCATCTTTCAGTGTCGTATTTCTCAAAATGAGAATGATTATTACCCTATTTTACAAAAAAAAAAAAAAAATCAAATTTCGTTTCCTCAAATAGTTTATTAAAAAACGTTTGTTTTTTCAAAAGTAAATCTCCGGGAAAATTTCGTATGTCATATTTAATTCTTCACTCAACTTAGTTTTTTAGAATAACTTTTTCACAGCTTGGAAACTGCTTTATTAAATTCATTAATGTCAGTACATAGTCTGTGTAATTTGTAAAAAATATATATATATATATTTCTTACGAAGCATTTATTGTGTACTGGAGGAAGAGATCTGTTGGGCCAAAAATTGCAATTTCACAACTACTAACAAACTGAAATTATGTATTATATTAATAAAAAAACTTTCTTCTCTTACGTTCTAGGCAAGTTAATTTGTGTTTTAATAAGTAGTATTTTCTGGTTCATTAATATTTTTCATACGAGCAATATTCTATATTCTTTTAAGCATCTCTAGCTTCTAGAGTTGAGTAAATACCTTTGTGCTTGAAAAGCAAAAATAAGAAATAGCAACGAAAACCGCATAAAAATTGTAGATTACTGCAGACACGTCTTTCGTGGCGACAAGGATGCAAAATAAGTGAGCTAATGGATGAAGTTGCTTTTGTCAGATGTCTTTTCATCCATTTGCTCACTTATTTTGCATTGAAAAAAGGGGTTCCTTGCAACCCCAAAACACGTGTCTGCAGTGATCTGCAATTTTTGTGCAAATTTGCATTGTTATTTATTATTTTAACTTAGTTTCTGTTTCCGCTATAAATCATTCCTCTTCTAAGTTCATGTCTCCGTCTGATCTAATACTTCCGTTTGAAAATGAACTAGTGAGACTTTCTACACTGCTGTTGGGACTTCGGGGCATGTCTAAACATGAAATAAACAACGTTTATATAGCTCTTTTTTTTTTTGTGTGTGTGGAAGCAACTTGAATGCAATTTGATCTTTTATTTTGTGGCGATAGGAGTCGTAGGCAATGATGGTTGAGCTGGTTGAGCTTCCACTTAAAGTTAATAAGCTGAGCACTATTAAAAGCTCACAGTTTAACAAATCGGTTATGGGCCGTTTGCCCAACCTGACGAGATGGTATTCGTAAATTCTTAAAATTTTTTTCAACATCGAACGTGATACAGAAGTCTATCAGACGGCGGGCCAGATAATTTTTTTTTTTTTGCTCAACATGGAAATCTCGAAATTAAATACGGAAAATTATTCCACATGGCTAAACGATATGAAAACCTTGTTAATGAGCAAAAATTGCTGGAGATTAGTTACCGAAGTTGAAAAAGAGCCAGGTAAAGATTCACCGGAAACTTCAGACTTTTGTAAACGTAGAGACAAAGCATATAGTTTAATCTATATGCACATATCTGATGAATACAAGAATTTGATAAATCAGATTGAAGATCCTTCTGAAGCATGGAAGAAGTTAGAACTACATTTCCGACCAGACTCTCGTGCACGAATTATTGATTTAACAGACCAGTTTTTTCAATTGTCACATTGAGTTAGGTGAAGAGGTTGATATCTATGCCAAGTCGACTTAAAACTCTTATCAAACAGTTAGAGGATTTGGGAAAACCTATCCGCGTCATATTATCAGTCTTTCCAGTGTGATTCGTTACTTGCCTGCTGAATTTGGGCAGATTGTACAGTCAATTTATAGATGGAAAGAAGATGAATTTTGATAAAATTTTGACTGAAATACTTGCTGAAGAATCTCGTTTAAAATTAGTGCAAAAGGACTCTGAGTCATCGGCTATTGCTTTTCAAACTTCCATTAAAGCGGGACAGAAAAATAAAAATAAAATGTAGCTTTTGCGGGAAATGCGGCCATACGAAAGCGAAATGCTTCAAAAGAAAGAAGCAAGAATCGAATTTTGTTTGCAGTGTCAACTCCACGGAAGAAGTATCCAATGACTGGTACGTGGACTGTACGTCGACCCATCATTGTTGCAATAACCTAAAACTTTTTGTGCATTACACTCCAAATAATGCATCCAGCCTTGCAACAGCAATTAAAGGGCCAAGCTGTCCGGTTGAAGGAACTGGTAGAATTGTGCTACTCTTGGACTCTAAAGGTAATAAAGACAAATTAGTTTTAAATAATGTTCTTTATTCTCTAAACTTTACGGAGAAACCTTTTGTCTGGTTCACAATTAGATAAAAATGGTTATTCATTTGAATGTAAAAATGAAGAATTAAATGTAAAATCCTAAAGATCAAAGTAGAATTATAATATCTGCAAAATGTAAAGATGGGCTTTATTCTTTCTTGCCCAAATACACTAAAAACGTGAATGCAAAAACTAAAAATAATAAAGTCTATAAATGTAAAAATGTAAAGGAACTTAACAATTTTAAAGAACGCGAAACTGATGATTTATCGGCGAAGCCGAAAAATCCGATTCTTTTGTCTGAAAATGATGTAAAAGTAGAGTCCAAGTCCGGAAATTCTAATTCTAGTCAGAATTACAACAACTCCGGTGATTTAAATTCTAAATCTAATAGTGTTTTTTCTGGTAGAAAATGTGACAACAATTTAAATGTATGGCAAAAACGTTTTTATCACATTAATTTTAAATATATTGTTAATACTAGTAAAAATAATGCTGTAAATGCGTTTAGGCTGATTTTAAGAAAACTGAATTAAATTGTGAATCTTGTAAAATAGCTAAATCTAGACGTGTCTCTTTCAAACCGTTTGAATAAGATCAGATCAGAAAAACCCCTACAACTAGTACATATGGATCTTTGTGGAAAACTTCCACATGTCGCAATTGGGGGATTTAAATATTTTCTGTCTATTACTGATGATTATCCTCGTAAAGTCACTGTTTTTTCCGCTAAAGGAAAAGAGTCAGGCACTAGAATGTTTTAAAAAGTATCAAAAAAGGGCTGAAAGGTTTTTGAATATGAAAATTGTAAATGTCCGAACTGATAATAGACTAGAATTTTGCAGTGCCCGAATTTGAGACCTATTTAGATGAACAGGGTATAAGACCAGAACGTACAAATACGTATACACCAATGCAAAACGGGGTAAGCGAGAGATTCAATTACACAGCTCTAGACGCTGTAAAGACAATTTTACATTCCAGTAAATTAGGAAATCAGTTCTGGGCTGAGGCGTTACTATGTTGTTTACGTATGTGTGGAATCGTGTTTGCCATGAAGGTCAAACTTTAACACCTTTTGAACTTTATTCTGGGCGAAAACCTTCGGTCAGGCATTTGAAAATTTTCGGTAATCCTGTTTTTCTTGGAACTCCCAAAAATTTAAGAAGGAAACTAGATATGCGGGCCAAAAAGGGTATTTTCGTCGGGTATGCTTTAAAAACAAGGGGATATAGAATTTGGCTTCCTACAGAACGGAAAATTGTGGAATCGATTAATGTTAGATTTGAAGCAGAATCTGAGTGCAGTGGAGCCTCACTGGACCCAACGAAGTTTCTGGATTCGTCAGATTCCGACAATGATTCTGATCGGGAGAGTTTAAGTGAGGGGGAAAATGATGTTGTACCAGTGTCCCGTATTGGAACACGATGAACAAAGTACTAGTCAATCCCTAATTCCAGATAAAATTTGTTTGGATTCGGAAAGCTGTTCCCCGTTCTGACAAATCACGAACTGATATCTATTATTCAATTGAAGGTGCAAACTTAAGACTGCGGTCTTATAATGATGTTGAAGCGTTTTGCAGATCTCACAAAATAGAATATTTGAAAGAAAATTTTGATTTCAGTGGGAAAAATAAATTTTCAGGGAAAGTAAATTTCACAAACATGAGTAATTCAGAAACATGACTCGACGTTCGTATACCAAAATCTTTCAATGATGCTTTAAAAACACCAGAGGCAGACCAATGGTACAATTCAATGTCAGATGAAATTCATACCTATGCAAACCCGGAACGTTTGGAGTCTTGTGCCTAAACCGGCTGATTCCAAAGTAATTGGCAATCGTTGGGTTTTTACTGTGAATAGAAACGATAAAAATGAAATTGTTCGTTTCAGAAGTCGCCTAGTAATTCAAGGTCATAGACAATTAAAAGGTATTCAATATGACCAGATATTTAGTCCAGTTATTGACTTCTCATTGGTACGATTATTTTTTTCTATCTTTGTGTGTAAATTGAATTGGATTCATCATCAATTTGATATAAAAATGTGCTTATTTATATGCTCCTCTAAAGGGAAAACATATACATTAGGGTGGGCCGAAAAAACTGTTTTTGGAAATCTGTTTTTGGAATAGTGCGGAAAAGTTGCTATATGGACCCGTTATTACCCATAAAAAATTTCGCTAAATTTGTTTAATATTTAGCCGGCGCTATTTGACCTTGAAAAACTGAAAAAAAGGACAAAAATGCACTTTTTTCAAAAAAAAAAAAGAGGGGGGGGGGAGCAAAATAAAAGTTTGAAGCTAGTTTCAACAAGCATTAGAAGTATCTGTCAGTGCATTAGTTGAAATCCTCAAAGATTTTTATACATTTCGTAGAATATTTAGCTACGCTCCTTTAAGACTGAAACATTGGCAAAATGAAAAAAAAAAAAATTAAAAGTAGTTTCGAAAAAAAAAAAAAAGAGGGGGGGGGGGGAGCGAAATAAAAGTTTGAAGCTAGTTTCAACAAGCATTAGAAGTATCTGTCAGTGCATTAGTTGAAATCCTCAAAGATTTTTATACATTTCGTAGAATATTTAGCTACGCTCCTTTAAGACTGAAACATTGGCAAAATGAAAAAAAAAATTAAAAGTAGTTTCGAAATAAGTAAGTACTGAAATGTTACGCAATACGTTACCTAGAAAAAACAGTGAAAATTCAATCAATTTTATGCGACATTTGTACGCCAATTTTAAAAAATGCACACACTCAAATAAAAAATAGTTACATAAGATGCTAATTTTTTAATCTTTGGTTCCAGTAGTTTCTTCGGGATAATAAACGGCGCTCAACTACTTCTATTATTCCTAAGATTATTTTATAACTATTTTATATATATTTGACAAATAGAGCCCTTGAGTATTAAAAAAATGTGAATCCTCTGAAGTACTTTAAACTGATTAATGAATTGAACACAAGTATTCTTCTTTAAGAAATGCTGTAATTCTACACCTCCACAGCTGAGAGTTAAGCAATTAAAGGGGTCCTCTCTTGCGTCCAATGTCCACAATGAGTTGCCACTGAGGCATATTATACTGGAATTGGACGGTTGCACAAAGTGGCCACATTCATATTCTGGAGCTATCGAACAACTTCTTATTGTAAAAAAATCCGGTGGTCAAATTTGATAAAATTGACTGCAATCTTCTGGTTTTGGACATGGAAGATATAAAAAATTTAAGTATTGAACAACAATATTTGTATAGAATCTGTCTTGCCGTAAAAGATGGTCAGTTGTCCTTCAAGCGTGGCTGACAGTAGCCGAGGCAAACTCAGTCAGTCATGCGCGATGGCTGACAACTGCAAACCCATTTGTTAGGCTTGTATATAGGCACTCCAACTCCATCATAAAATCTTACAATACTTGTAAAGTATGTAATGTTAGTTTATGCTCCAATCTGGTTTGAAATAAAAATAAAACCGAACTGCCAGTACGGCGCCCAACATGTTTGGAAAATGATTTCTGCTTGGAAGGCAGTTTCCAGACAACGTTAAGGAGATAATTTTCAAAGTTCTCTCAAGTAATGCATATTTCGCTCATCCTGAACAGCTACTGTTGACAATGTTGTTTGACTCAAGAAAATACATTCGGGAATTAGCTGTTAGGGGCATTCTGAACTCTAGAAATAAGAAGACGAAGAGCTCGGATGGTGTGCGATTTTTTGAGTGTCCTAAACTCCATTTTGAAGCCGTTGATTATGTTGATTTAGTTGATTGGGCAAACTGTGTTGTAACAGAGCCAACTCTTACAATGCATCTAAAAGACCAACAATGGAAAGAAATGTGCAAAGAACATTCTACAGAGTTTACTTTCGAGAAATTTCCCTGTCACACACGCAAGCTGTGAAACGTTGTGTGAAACTAATAACCGAAGCTGCAATAAAAGTTCGTGGTGAAACTGCGCGAGACGGATACATTCGTGCAAAACTTCATGCTAGGAAAGAACTTCCATCATTTGATAACAAGGGACAATATTATTCCAAAAAGTAATATTAATTATGCATGAGGTATTATAAATCAAATTTGAAGATTTCTTTTTTAAAATTTTATTATCAATATATGTAATTCTAGAAAATGTATGATACTATTACGTGATAATAATTACTATGATTAATAGTGCTATTTAATTAGTCCTATGATGTAATTTTGAAAAATAATTTTCACATTGGTTTTTAAAGAAATTCAATATTTTTTCTTTTCTCCAATTTTTAATGTCGGAAAGGAACGATTAAATGCTCATTAATATCAATGAAACATTTTATGGGCTCGAACTGGCTCATTATATAACATTTTCGGTGCATTCCAGCAAAATATTTGGAATTTAGTTTTTTAAAAAAAATTTCGACAAAAGTTCATTTTTCTCTTTTTTTACGGTTTTTCAATGTCAAACAGCGCCGGCTAGATATTTTTTTAATATCCAAGAAATTTTTTGTGAGTGCTAACTAACTCACTACGCAACTTTTGCGCGCTATCCAAAAATTGATTTCGAAAAAAAAAATTTTTTTCGGCTTATTTCGGCCCACCCTAATATACATGTCACAACCCCAGGGATTTCAAGATCCTGAGAAAATTGGTTATGTTTGTAAATTAAATCGTGCAATTTATGGACTTCATCAATCGGGTCGTGAATGGTTTTTAGAAATACATAATGTTCTTATTGGTTTAAATTTTAAGAAATTATCATGGGTAAATTGTGTTTATATTTTTGAATCAAGTGTAATTTTAATACTTTATGTGGATGATATAGTAGTATTTTGTAAAAATAACAAATGTCTGAATGAAGTAATTATTAGTCTGAAATCTAAATTTGGCATCAAAATACTCGGAAAAACGCAAAAACTTTTAGGCGTTGAATTTGAGGAAATAGACAATGCATTATTCATTCATCAACAAAGCTATATCAATGAAGTATGCAAAACATATCAAAAATACAATTTTCCAATTGTTTCTTTGCCTATTGGTGTAGGAACTGTACTTTCTAAAGATCAATGTCCGAATTCTAAAGAAGAAACCGAAATGATGTCTAAATTGCCTTACCGTAACATTTTAGGTTGCATTTCCTTCATTGCAAGTAGAAAGCGACCAGATTTAAGTTACGCTGTAAACATATTATCTCAATTTCAATCTAACCCAGGTTTGAATCACTGGAATATTCTACTGAAACTTCTTGGCTATTTAAATTACACAAAATCTCTGAAATTATGTTTGTCTAACGTTTCAAATTTAAAAGTTGAATGTTATAGTGATGCAAGTTTTGCAGCAAGTCGCGATGATAGAATTTCGATTGGCGGAATGATTTTATTCATTGATTAATCGCCTATCATTTGGAAAACTTTCAATCAGAAATGTGTTAGCTTATCAACAATGGAATCAGAATATGTGTCACTTACTGAAGCTGCAAAGGAATTAGTTTGGATTGTTCGCATAATAAATGAACTTGTAAAGTTTGAATTTATTCAGATCAAACCACAGTTTAATTTACTTTGCGACAATCAAGCAGCAATTCATTTTTCAAATTCGCCAATAGAAAACAGTAGAACAAAACATATAGACATCAAACTTCATTTTTTAAGAAATTTAATGTTAGAACATTTGTTTGATTTAAATTATGTGAATACAAAACAAAATTTCGCGGATATTTTTACAAAACCTTTAAATAAAATTAAATTAAACTTTTTCATAAGAAATTTTTTAAAATGAAAAAAAAAAAATCGAAGTTCAATTACATTTTCATGTGTACTTTGGCAAATTTTTTTGTAAAAATGTTCATATTACAGTGATCTCTCGCTTATACGCGACCTCTGTTATACGCGTTTTTCACTTATGCGCGTTTTTCTCACGGGCCCGGCCAGCGATATAGGAAAACAATGTTAACTCTTGTTCATTTATACGCGAAACTTAAAATGCACTTTTCACTTATACGCGATAAATTTGTTTCAATTTTAGTTAAATCGTCTAATTTACGCTTTGGTTATCGGAGGATTTGTACCCTTCTTGTTCTTTCTCTTGAAATACATTCACACGATGTTATTCCATTGTTCGGATTCTTAAAAGAACGTGTGTGTGTGTGTGTGTTTTTTTTTTTTTTTTTTTTTGCACAAGTGTGCAATTGGGGGTGGAATTAGTCTTGTGATTGACTTCGAGAGGGGAGAATAGGTTACATACAAAAAGGTTGACGTCACTAAAAATCGTGCTCAAGCGGTACGCGTTGACATAGCCTATCGAAAATCTTTTGCATCCTCGTAGACTATAGCACTGATCACGCGACCTTTTTTTAGGTTTTGGGGAATTCGCTTACGTACTGTACAGTGCATAAAAAATGATAAAACGTACAACTTCAAATTTGGCTTTTTTATTAAATCACAATGTATAAATGGAAGTTATGTGCGAATTTATTCATTAGTATTAGTAGTACACTATTAGTATTACTATAACTGATGTTAACTTATTGCATTTAAGCTAATTTTTGGGTTTCTCACTTATACGCGAATTTCACTTGTGCGCGAAAATTTCGTTCGGAGCGAGATTTTTGTTTTGTTCTAATCGTAGCTTGTATTTTAATCTGATTCTTCCTAACAGATTATTTAAATCTTCGCGAACTATGTAAGATTGCGAAGGAATCTTCGGAAATTGGTGAGTGGCAGCGAACAGGGGGGGGGGGGGTGAAGCTCCTTAGTTTGTTTAACCTATTCAAACTGTTATTATTGGACTACGAATCATTTCCATGATTCAGTGTGATGTCGTTCAAAACTATGTGTGAAATTAATCGTATTTATTCGTCCTCCTTGGTCTCGTTTCATCTAAAATTGATTTCGTTTGCGGACGTATGTGATTGTGAGTATTTCTCATCACTCAAAAATGGTTTGTTATAAAATGTTAAAATTTCATACATAGGTCCTCTACAGGGACCCATCCGCCCTCTCTCTCTCTCTCCCACAATTTCAGAATTAAACCAATCAGTTTTTGGCTGCAAAAATGCAACTTAAGAGGAGGATATGATATTCGAGATATTAAAAGCGAATTTTTTTAAAACCTCTTCTTGGCTGAGAAGTTGGTTCCTGAAGGCTTTTTACTACCGATGAGTCAGAAGTCCTCCACATTCGTACATTAGTAACCTAATGGTTTTTATACGCATTCTATAATTTGCTACCCGTTTGAAAAAAGTATACCCCATAAAATCCCTTTCTCTCTCAAAAATGTTTTTTGAGGCTAGATGTTCCTTTAGGAAAAGTTTAAATACTTTGTCCTGTTGTTGGCGTCCTGTTCCTTCGGATCTTGTAAAAAGTTCAGAGGGACTTGCTGTTCTTCGGAGTTTTGTGTTTTGGATCTTAGTTGTTTTTGTGTATTATGTTTTTCTTGTTTGTGTTTTTCGGAGTTTTGTTTTGTGTTTTAAACTTTAATTGTTTTTTGCATCTTATGTTATTCTTATATGTGTTTTTTTTTTTTTTTAAACTTTATTTTGATGATTCTTTACTTTTTAAGCCTCATGTGATACTTTGTGGTGCATGAGGAGTTTTTAAAGCTCCCGGTTTTTACTACAACTACTTTTTAAACTCACCTAATAGGAGGAACTTTATCGTGTTCCTGTACTCCGACATCCATTTGGTGATTTTTTTATCGAGAGTTCGGCTGTGCCGCTTATTCTGATCTTGAGGACGGAAGCAATTCATTATTCAAGGTTGGCTAAAAACAAAATAAAATTCAATGAGTAAAAACTATTTCTCAATCAAACTTGGAAGTCTGAAGAAGAATTTTACTGGAAGAAAACTATGCTCCTTAGACACTTAATGTTCGATTCCGGTTAGAAAGGTCGACCATCAAAAAGTTCAAATCCTTTTGGGGAGTGTGGTGAGAGGGAGCTCAGTTATTGCGCTTTGTTAAGTTGGGTTATAGTACATCTCTGGATTGTTGGCGTTCGACCTTGGATGAGTCCACTTCGGAACTGGTTAAAAGCTAGAGAAGTGAGTGTTGCTATAATCAAGCATTGGCGAAACACATTTTCTTTTCGTGAAACATCGTTATTTGTTAAGGATGAAAATTGAATTTTAACTGAAAACTCGTGCCAAACGCCTCGTTAAGGAGCTCATTGTGGAAGTCTTGATTTGCTAATCGAATTCACTGCCCTCCCCTTTTCCTGCAAGTTTGGTATTTTTGACATCTCTGTCGAGTGCAAACAATGTTGAAGCACACTATACCGTCGTAGTTTCATCAACCTTTCAATCACTGCGAATAGGGGTGGCACCCCCTTACTTTTTAATTTTCATACGAATCCCCCTCCCTCTCTTTTTGATTTTTTAAAATTTATGCTCATATCTGTAAGCGTTCGCCACCTTATTTTCTAGGATTACACTCTGAAATAGATGATTGAAGTAAATAATCCTTCACTGCTCAGTTAAGAAAGCAAGTGTTGTTCTTATCGCAGGTTCTTGATTTTTCATCATTTACTACCGATGATTTTTGGGATGTGGATCAGCTGCGTCAAAGGTCATGTGACGTCAAAGTAGGGTGGCTTAACTCCCTCATTAAAAAAAAAAAAAAAAAAAAAAAAAAAAAAAAAAAAAACCTTGATATTAAGCTTTTGCCACTCCTAGTAGGAAAATACGTAACAACTGTTTCGGCAAAATGCATCCCCAGGAGAAAATTCTGGCTCATTATGACCAATCTTCTTCCCTCCAAAGGAATATTCTGACTATTTAGTGATCATAACTAAAAGTGGTAAAATAATTTCAACGCTGTTTCGCTTAATTAAAAAATATTTAAATAAATAAATAAATAAATAATAAGAAACTAAAAAATATTAAATAATAACTTGTTTCCAAAAATAATAATAATAATAAATAAATAAATAAAGTGTCGTATTCAAACTGCTCATTGTATTAAAATTATCTACTTAAGGACAGAAATACTTAAAAATGACTAAAAGAATTATTCCCAAAAGAAATAAGAAATTATGCTTTTTGATTTGATTGAAATTTAAAGTTCTCTAATTTAGTTGGAGATGCCAAGTAGTTTTTTACTCTTTCTTTATTTTCGAAACACTATTTTACATTTTAGCCTGACTTTCGATTGTGTGCTCAGTGGCGGAGCTAGGGTGGGGCGGAAAGGGCGGTCCACCCCGGACGGCATACTTTTGGCGACAGCAATTCAGCGCTTTTGATGTGGGGAAAAAAATAAAGGGAATCATGCTTTTAATCTCTTACTGGAGGCGAAGAAAAAAACCCATTCGAAATGTAAGATTTTGGTATGACTACAATTGAGGCAATGAGAAACAAAGTGATGCAAGTGTTAAAATTTAAAAATAAGAGATAATCAATACAAATGATAGCAGAATTTTGTCTCTGTTTTAGGGCAAGACATGGTACTGGTAGCTTTGATGGATGCTTCTATACAGCATGATTTAGAAAAAAATGTCAATGAAACCTAGGGTCTGAACTTTAAACGCATATTTTTTGAAACTTTAAACAGTCCACTTAAAACTCCTTTGATTCTTACTGCCTCAGCTGTGCTTCTCAGAGTTCAAAACTAAAGAATTTCCGTTGTCAACCCGTGAACTTCCCTCATTTCCTTAACGTCTTCTAAAAAATAGACTAAAATGGTATTTTCAAAACTTAAAACCCCGACCTCTTAACGTCACCAAAGGCTAAAACTGACTTCGGTTTTGAAGAAGATTCGGAAGAGAACCCTCCCTCGAACGTTGCCATAATTTCTGACGTAAACTTAGGCGATTTCTGACGTAAGTTTAGAGCATTCTTCGGGAGAGGGGTCGCCCCCTCCCTCTTTTGGAAGGAAGGCTACGGATTAAATTAGTTTGTCTGTTTCCTTAAATTAAGATTTCAATTTTAAGTTCAATAATTTTCGATGGTTTTAATGTATTCTCTAAATGAAAGGGCGGAAAATAGAGGAGCCGCCGCGGAAGGCAGAAACAGTAGCTACGCCACTGTGTGTGCTAAAGTTTTTTTTTTTTTTCTTTTTTTGGCCGAAAAGTTCATCCAAAAAGCTGTTTAAGAAAGCAATCAAAATAAGTTTTTTCAATAATAACACCTTGGTTAGTTGAAACTACATGTATGTTATGTCTGGTACAATACCATACCATGGCCACCGACGAGAGCCGAGACGAGGCCCTCGTCAGCTTTATCTCCAAGTCCCCTTTCCGTAAAACTTTTAAAACTTTTAACTACTCTGATTCCGTGACGGGCCCTTAGTTTTTGACTAGGCTAACGGACTCTCATCGACCCCGTATTATAACACTCCTAGTCAGTTTTACTTTCCCCTCGTAATCCCCTTTTTCCTACTATGGAATTGTCATCCTTATTTGATGAAGCCTGAAACTGGACTTCATTTTCTAATATTTTCACTTCGTTCCTCTGAATTTGCATTATATCTCATTACTGTCATGAACACATGGATGATAATTACATCGCAAAGCAGCGGCATATTCAGGAGATAGGGAATGAGGAAATTTAGAGGCATATCCCCCCCCCCCCACTGAAACAAACCATGTCCTCCAAAGAATTTCTTTCCCGACTACGCCATTATCGACAAACATAAATAAAATTAAAAATCAGAAAGTTTCGCAAAAACAGATAACTTACTTAGAAATTTCCAGTCTTACATGAAGAAATGTGCATTGCATACTGTAAACTTTTGCTGTACAACCTCTAAATTAGACGCTACACGTTTGAATGAGAGCAATTTAAATCACATCGAAAATCCATTGCCCGTTAAAAATAAAAGTACTGTAATCCCTCTAACGATTTTTGCAGTTAGACAGCGATAACTGTCTACATGCGATGTTCAAGTCAATTGTAAAAGCAAATGTTATCTTTGACCGGAAAACTGAATTCATTGTTTTCATGCAAGGAACCACCGTTTATCTCGAAAAGTTTTATCTCATTTATGTATCTGATTCGTTATTAGCTGAAACATTTATCAAGAGATTGGCAAATTATTCATATTCATCATGTATTCAGTTAATTTCAGTGACGCGCCCACTTATTCATAAAAATATAAGCAATAATAACAATCAGTAATAATAGTAACAATAATAATAATAATAACAATAATAATAATAATAACAATAATAATAATAAAGAAGTAAAGAAATAAATAGTGCAGGGGTGGATACAAGGGGAGTGTCATGGGGGTCACTATCCATCCATCCTTATTGTTTGTGATCATACTTAAATAATTGCATACAAGATGGACACATTGTGTTCAAATATTTTATGAATAAAATGTAAGTGTTTGTCGTAAACTTTTAAATTAATTTATTATTTATTGAGGTAAATGTTTGAAACAATGCTTCCTCTGAAATTAATTAATAAAATTTATGACCTACGAGGCGTCTTATCAACGCTTCCTATATCTGGAAGCCTTCTCACGGGCGAGTCACGTGGTCAACATGAGGCCAATTCACTGGCGCCGTGACTTGAAAAGCGCCGTGTTTACAAAGTTACACCAATTTAAAAGTTAAACAAAAAATCAGCGCATAACTTTTGCTTTCAACTAAATCACTGATCAAACAGAATTTTAATTGCCCATTTCTATTTCTCCTCTCAAAATCAATTATTGCACTGGTTTTATAAAAGAAACTAGTGCGGATGATGCACGGATGAAAACGAAATAATTTCAAAATTTTCTTTCATACGTTTTCTGAATTTAAAATAGACATCGAGGAAAAAAAACCCGCCAGTAATTCAAAAATTAACTATATCAAAATTACTTAGAGCTGTAATATTTTTTTATGCAGGTTTAAAAATAAATAGAAAATATTCGTAAAGATTCCCATTTTCTTTGAAGTTTCCTTAAATTATTTTGAATAAATAATTATTTCTGATTTTTCAACTTTATCTACTTTGGTACACTGACTGTTCCTTCGCTATAAATGTCAAAAATATACAACTAGCTTTAAACCTTTGGGTGGAACTTTGCAGCTTTGGCAAAATGCTATAATTATTTCAAGTGGAAAATAATAAAGTCATAACTACAGATAAATGAATAAAAAGATCCTTATATGTTTTAAATGACATCTCTGTTAGCACAAAAAAAGTTTTAATTGTTTAAAGACAGTTTGTTTTTGTACGTATTAATGTATTTTTTCTTAAGGTACATTTCATACAAATAATCCTTTCTTATGGAAAAGGTTCTAGAATAAATTTGGAGGGAAAAAAAATAGAATGTTTAGCATATGTTATGTTTTCAACTATTTTATGAATGTGATACTCAGTGACAATATTTTAGAACAGTAACTTTTATTTGCATAGAATGATAATACATGAAAAAGCACCTTTTACCATTTATGCTACGCATGAGGTCAAAAAAGAGCTAACGCTCTAATTATTTAGTTATTAAGAACTCACAATCAAAAACTCATATGCAAAAGCTAACATTCAGGCACTAATATTTCATAATACATAAATTTGCAGAGGTGGTGTTCTACAATTTTTACAACACCTATGAAGTCTCTTTATATATATATATATATATATATATATATGTAGCACCATTTAATTTAACTGACTCTGCTTTCATTTGTTAAAAAGCATCGGTAATGATGAAATTATTAAATAAATGGAAAAATTAAGGTTTTTTTTTTCTAAAGAAGGGGGGGGGGAATGAAAATGTTAATTTCAGTTCATACAATAGCCTAAGAATCTCCATAGTCTGCAACTAGTTTAAAAAAAAACTCTCTACGTTTTCACAATAATCTGTGATGTACATCACAGCGTCGTACTGCTTCTATTCCCTGGGTTGTAATTTAAATAGTAAAATAGTTAAGGAAAATATAAACTTCTTCTCCAGAAGCATAGTTCCCTTCGCAGCCATAAACTGCACGTTTATTAAGCAATTTTATTCATTCAAAATAATCAAATGCTAACTATCAACAGAACAATTTCATCATACACGAGCTCCGAACTCTGGCGTAGCCAGAGTTCCCTTCCTCTCCCATGGCCTCATGTTAACCACGTGACCTTCTCTAACTCATCCCCGTAAGCAGGCTTCCAGATATAAGAGGCGTTGGTTCAACATGTTTTACAAATAGAGAAAAAGTATCATGATGTGAAACTTAATGTCACGACCAGAGCTGCGGAGTCGGAAGAAAAATGGCCGACTCCGACTCCCGGATTTTGAAACGTCCGACTCCGGCTTTATATTAATTATTATTATTGTTTCAAATCCCCGCATGAGAAGGGGGGAAAACCCCTAAACAGAGATCGAAATATTAAATCCTCTTTATGAATTTTTCGCGTTGTATTTTATTGTAAGCCTAAATGCATTCAACGTTAGAAGTTCAATTTGAAAATCAAATTATCCAATATAGGTCACTCACTGCCGATACCTTTTAAAATGGTAATTTTTTAAAAAAAATTAGAACAAGATGAAACCCATCGGAAAAGTAAGAAAATATAATAAAATTTATGGGAAAAAATAATTTACGGGCGATCTGAGTTCGGGAAGGGGGGAGGAGGGGGGGTTAAGGGAGGAAATCGGTTTTTCACGATTTCTAGCAAAACTACGAATCCCATCGAAAAAAAGTAAATAGCAATGTTGTTGGCAAAAAAAGAACTATAACTTTTGTATTTGCATTTTTTTCACAAAACGTCAAAGCTTATGCGAAAAATTCCAAAAAACCAAACTTTTGGTTTTTTACTTTATTTCCGATTAAAAAAAACGATTTTTTTCACGAAACTTAGTGAAAAGTTACCTTTTTATGTCTCAAATACACTGCAATTTTTTTAAATTTAAAATATTTATTTTTTCTTCTGTTTTTGATTTAGTTTTGAAAAAAAAAGCATTGTAATTTTCAATCGAAAAATCACGTCAAAATTTCTGATTTTTTTTTTTTTAAATCGGAGCGTGTTTTTTTCGTTGGAATCTCTACTTTCTGATGATAAAAAATATATACACAATAGTATGGAAAAATTTCGCAGAAAATGAAAAAATATTTTTAAAAATTTAAAATCTAAAGACTTTTTCATCAGCTTGATTCGCACTAAAAAGTATGAAATAAAATAAGTTTTTAATTTCTTGATTATAATGCTCAAAAAATTACAGTTCATCTTAATATACGTTAATGCTAAAGCAGCCAAGAAAATAAGTAATTGATTTTTTGATTATAATGCTCAAAAATTTCAGTTCATCTCAATATATTTATATTTGCGTTAATGCTAAAACAGCCAGTAAAGTTTAAATTAAAAATTTGATAGAAGAAACAGGCGGTATATTGTTTAGTAACGAACAGCTTTTACTATACCGCCTATTTCTTTTATTACTGCAATATAGTTCTACATTCAGTTTCCGTTGTTTACGCTGATCTATTACCATAATTGAAAATCATTTGACATGTGTGAAAGTATTCATTATTAAATTACAAGAAAAAATTGTCCGAGTGAAAAATGAAAGAATGCTAATATTTTACTTTCAAGAATTAAAAATTTATTTTAAAAAACGTGTGATTAAAGCAAAATTTGCAGCGCCTAAAAATTTTGCCGCCCGAGGCAGCTGCCTACTCTGCCTATTGGGAAATTGGGCTCTGATGCACATGAATCTGAAAACAACTAAGATGAGTACGATAAAGAAATAGACCACAGCGTCTCGGAGACTGAAGAAAGGCTTTTACAAATGCGCAACTATGTACAAAAAAATTTTGTCTTCATCATTAGTTCGAGTTGATCAAAGTTTGCTTTCCGAAAGCAAATTCACGAGTCAATTCGGAACTCCAGCGCTCGAATACGCTACCTTGCGGTGATTTACAAAACTGCAAATGAAACTAAAACATTGCCACGTTGCATTCCACGTGTGTCTGTTGACGTAAACACAGGCAGTTTGTTCTGAGTATTTATTAACGCAATCGATGTGTCTTAATTTGCTTTCAGCTACAGAAATTCATTCGTCCCTTAGTAGTATTCTCGAGCTTCTCAAAATACTGTTAGTTTTCATTATTTCCTTAATAATTGGTGAAAGCGAAAATTCTGGATTAACAAACTTGGATAACGTTATACAAGGTAAATAATTTTATTGTTTTGTATGAATTTGTAAGAATATGGGGTTTTTTTTTATCTTAAATTAATTAAACTTACCATATTTTACAGCAGCATTTAGTTGGAATGGACAGTATGCAAAATATTTTCTTGAATATATTATCGTAGAACAAAATGAATAACCGAGAAAGAACTTACTTTATTCCTTTTATTCTCAGCTGAAAGGTTTCGCCAAATTTGTTTAGGGTTATAGTTTTAGTATAGTGCGAGCAAAGTAGCCTTGGCGAGATTTCGCGTTTTTAGTTAAACCATTTTTAATTTTTATCATGAATGGAATAAAATGGTAGTAAAATTACAGAATTCGATAAGTGAAAAGAAATAATGGTCAATCAACTGAAAAGAAAACTACCACCATATATCCGTGAGAATTTTGTTGATGATTTGCATAACATGACACAATTAAATCGTAACTCAGAAATTAGAAAAATCGAAACAGAAAATTTTTAAATTAACCGATTCGGGAATTCGAGAGAAATAACTCAGCTACAAATGGAAAACAATAAGCGCTAGCCAAGCAAGGCAAAAAAGTTTCATCTTCTTTCGATAACAATTTGTAATGTCATATTGAATTTTCTAGCATTAATTGTTATTCTTGTCAGGCCACAATTATTATTTAGTTTTATCAAGAATTGATAAATATCGAATTCAACATCGTGGAAATAGCTGCTTAGAACTACGAACTACGTAGTTTGCATTAATCTTTGACGTTTAGTAATGCTTCTTGAATTCTCATTTCTTTCTACGTGGACCAGAATATCCACAAGACTTTGAAAATTAATTTAAAAAGAATAAAGCGAAAAAATCATACGTACGAACAAAAATCACAACACTTTTAGCATTTTCTTTGTCACCATGTGCGTTTGTTTTAGTTTTTAAGTCCGCCATTAGACAGTGACTTCAGTGCCCCCTATAGTTCGTTGGAGTTGCGAATTAAAAAACAACGGAAATCGTTTTTAAATTTAAAATTGTAAAATGTAAATTTTAAAATTGTAACATTGTAAAATGTAAATTTTAAAATTGTAACATTGTAAAATGTTGATTTTAAAATTGTAACATTGTAAATTGCAAATTATGTTCCACAAAAATTCGCAACTCCAACGAACTATAGGGGGCACTGCAGTCACTGTCTAATGGCCGACTTAAAAACTAAAACAAACGCATGTGGTAACGAAGAAAATGCTAAAAGTGTTGTGATTTTTGTTCGTATGTATGATATTTTTCGCTTTATTCTTTTTAAATTAATTTTCAAAGTCTTGTGGATATTCTGGCCCACGTAGAAAGAAATGAGAATTCAAGAAGCATTACTAAACGTCAAAGATTAATGCAAACTACTTAGTTCGTAGTTCTAAGCAGCTATTTCCACGATGTTGAATTCGATATTTATCAATTCTTGATAAAACTAAATAATAATTGTGGCCTGACAAGAACAACAATTAATGCTAGAAAATTCAATATGACATTACAAAATATTACCAAAAGAAGATGATACTTCTTTGCTTTGCTTGGCTAGCGCTTATTGTTTTGCATTTTTTGCTGAGTTATTTCTCTCGCATTCCCGAATCGGTTAATTAAAAATTTTTCTGTTTCGATTTTTCTAATTTCTGAGTTACGATTTAATTATGTCAAGTTATGCAAATCATCTACAGAATTCTTACGGATATATGGTGGTAGTTTTCCTTTCAGTTGATTGACCATTATTTCTTTTTACTTATCGAATTCTGTAATCTTACTACCATTTTATTCCACTCATGATAAAAATTAAAAATGGTTTAACTAAAAACGCGAAATCTCACCAAGGCTACTTTGCTCGCACAATACTAAAACTATAACCCTAAACAAATTTGGCGAAACCTTTCAGCTGAGAATAAAAGGAATAAAGTAAATTCTTTCTCGGTGAAACATTTTTCATTTTGTTCTACGATAATATATTCAAGAAAATATTTTACATACCGTCCATTCCAACTAAATGCTGCTGTAAAAGATGGTTAGTTAAATTAATTTAAGATTAAAAAAACTCATATTCTTACAAATTCATACAAAACAATAAAATTTTTTACCTTGTATAACGTTATTTGGAACTCCAGCGCTCGAATACGCTACCTTGCGGTGATTTACAAAACTGCAAATGAAACTAAAACATTGCCACGTTGCGTTCCACGTGTGTCTGTTGACGTAAACACATGCAGTTTGTTCTGAGTATTTATTAGCGCAATCGATGTGTCTTAGTTTGTTTTCAGCTACAGAAATTAATTCGTCCCTTAGTAGTATTCTCGAGCTTCTCAAAATAATGTTAGTTTTCATTATTTCCTTAATAATTGGTGAAAGCCAAAATTCTGGATTAACAAACTTGGATAATGTTATACAAGGTAAAAAATGTTATTGTTTTGTATGAATTTGTAAGAATATGGGTTTTTTTTTTAATTTTTAATTAATTAAACTTACCACATTTTACAGCAGCATTTAGTTGGAATGGACAGTATGCAAAATATTTTCTTGAATATATTATCGTAGAACAAAATGAATAAAATGAATGAAGGAGAAAGAATTTACTTTATTTCTTTTATTCTCAGCTGAAAGGTTTCGCCAAATTTGTTTAGGGTTATAGTTTTAGTATAGTGCGAGCAAAGTAGCCTTGGCGAGATTTCGCGTTTTTAGTTAAACCATTTTTAATTTTTATCATGAGTGGAATAAAATGGTAGTAAGATTACAGAATTCGATAAGGGAAAAGAAATAATGGTCAATCAACTGAAAAGAAAACTACCACCATATATCCGTGAGAATTTTGTTGATGATTTGCATAACATGACACAATTAAATCGTAACTCAGAAATTAGAAAAATCGAAACAGAAAATTTTTAAATTAAACCGATTCGGGAATTCGAGAGAAATAACTCAGCTACAAATGGAAAACAATAAGCGCTAGCCAAGCAAGGCAAAAAAGTATCATTTTCTTTCGATAACAATTTGTAATGTCATATTGAATTTTCTAGCATTAATTGTTATTCTTGTCAGGCCACAATTATTATTTAGTTTTATCAAGAATTGATAAATACCGAATTCAACATCGTGGAAATAGCTGCTTAGAACTACGAACTACGTAGTTTGCATTAATCTTTGACGTTTAGTAATGCTTCTTGAATTCTCATTTCTTTCTACGTGGGCCAGAATATCCACAAGACTTTAAAAATTAATTTAAAAAGAATAAAGCGAAAAAATCATACGTACGAACAAAAATCACAACACTTTTAGCATTTTCTTCGTTACCATGTGCGTTTGTTTTAGTTTTTAAGTCCGCCATTAGACAGTGACTTTAGTGCCCCCTATAGTTCGTTGGAGTTGCGAATCCAAGTTTGTTAATCCAGTTTTCGCTTTCACCATTTTCAATCAACTCATATTTTAGAAGGAAATAAGGAAAACTAACATTATTTTGAGAAGCTCGAGAATACTACTAAGGGACGAATTAATTTCTGTAGCTGAAAGCAAACTAAGACTCATCGATTGCGTTAATAAATACTCAGAACAAACTGCCTGTGTTTACGTCAACAGACACACGTGGAACGCAACGTGGCAATGTTTTAGTTTCATCGGCAGTTTTGTAAATCACCGCAAGGTCAAGGTAGCGTATTCGAGCGCTGGAGTTCCGAATACGTATCACACAACCCTCGATCAAGGGCGTATATAAGTAAGGGAGGGTCTGAGGGGGCCCGGGCCCCCTCCAAAATCTGGATTTTTTTTTTTAAAAAAAGGTAGTTATTCAGTAAGTTACCGCCCTATAGCCAGGGCTAAGGCAGAAATACATGAAATACTCCACCAGCTCAGTCAATTCCAGCCGAGGACTGCAGTTTCGTGCTTATTAGCACTCATATCGCAGTGACTGAGCTGGTGGAGCTCCACCTCCAGCTGCATTCTGAACATGAGTGTAGAGTTGAAACGGACTTATGATTAAATAAAAAGTGGGCGACAGAAGTGCTAAATGAAAGAAAATTGTTCGTTTTGGCCAATTTTCTGATGATAAACAAGGGGCTTAAAATCAGGGAAATACGTAAAAAGGAAAGAATCGTGTTTGAAATGCAAGGTTAACCTTTCCCGTGAAATATTTCTGATAAAAATTTCAAAAGATTGCTCTTGTAAGCATAAACGAAGCGTTTTTAAGCCGCAGAAATATGTGACGGCTCTTCGCTGAAAAAGTGCATTTTAAGCAAGAAAGCGAAACGTGTTAAAAATGTCTCTTAACTGTAACCGTTAATATTTCAGGCTACTCTTTGATTATGAACTAGCAGCGTCCTGAATCGCGTTACAATTTACTTTATTTTAATTAATTTATGCATATAGTTTGAAGATCATTCTTCAAATAAATGCTGAATTTGTTTGCGATGAATGTTAATATCTCTTGAATGTAAAGCATGAGAGCTCCCGCCCTCTGCTTGCAGAGGTCGAAAAGCCAAGTCCCAAATTAAATGTTTTTTTTAAAGAAATTTTATAAAAAATTATTTTGTAATATACATACATAAATATTTATTCTTTGACTATGGGAAGTAACGAGGAGCATTTGCATTTATATGAAGTATTTCAGAATTGTTTCAATAAAATAGCATATCGACGTGGTGAGTTTTCCTTCGTTTGTTACAGTTGACATTTTTTTTTAATATCCGATATGTGAATTTATGATCCTAATTAAAAAGTTATTATGCTTCGTGTAATGCTAATTAAGAAAGCTATCTCTGTGTTGGATTGCGTTGTTTTTTAGTTTCCTCTAGATATTCAGTATTGTTTCTTTATTGTTTATATTTTCTAGTACCAATATTCTTTTGTTATGGTGACAGCTTTTTTTTTTCTTTTCTTTTCTTAAATAATTTTCATTTTGCTGATGGTAACTATGTAAAAATAATGCGAATATGTATCAAAACGAAATTTCTTTCATTGTTTAACTTTGAATGAATTTATTTATATACCAAACACGAAATTTATCTCTGCTTATAGACTCATGTTATGTGTTATTGATTGTACTTAAATTAATTCTTTATGTTCAATATAATCATCGTTTTTATTTTTCTCTTGTTTTTTTTAACGATTAATATTTCAATAAGATGTTTGACTTATTCATTGATTTATTTTTTGGCATGGAAATTTATGTATGTGTTAAAATTTTCTCATTATATTACAGATAGTAACAGAGATGTGCCATATGATGTTTTATATGAAAATGATTGTGATAAAGGCTTGCCAGAGGTAAAAATTACTTTTCCTTCATTAAAAAAAAAATATATATATATATATATCCTGCTTTATGCATTTGTAATTATTTTAATTAAAATCTTTTTTTCAAGGATCCCTTGTCTAACTCCCATGCTACACGAGGATTAGAAGATCCACTAGTTAATCCTGAGAATCCTCCTGATCATTGGCCCTTAGGCTGCAATGTTTATGATGGTTAGTTCACTTCAGAAATGCTTAAATGCTCTCTTTAATTGATTGATGTAGAGGTGATAATTATGTGTAAACAAATTACCAAAACTTTTTTTTCAGATATACATGAGTTGTTGTCGTTTGCAAGTTTAATGACTTTTTTTTCTGTTGAACTTTACCAGATTGTAAATAACCTAATATTTTTATAGTTAGTTAGGTATTATATGCAATGCTGGTAGTGGGGGGGGGGGGGCACAGAGGGACACCGTCCTATGAATTATTTTGGGATTAATGTAAAAATAAAGCAAATGTATTATAAATTGGTTTCAAACCACCCAGTGGTGAACACAGGAGTTTTCCAAGGTTAAAAGCCTCATTCTCATATCAAACCCCAATACGGCATTAAACATATTAACTTGATTTTATTTATTCCCGAGAAGGAAAAACTATAAAAAAATTAACTATTGAATAAATAATTAGCATTATTTAATGAAATATATTTAAATTAATAACCAGAAAGCAAAATAATTTACACTTTTTATTAGAACTGAAATTATTGTTGCCTTTGTTTGAAATTATTCTATGAATAAAATAAATAAAAATCAAGACCTATGGGAGGGGTCTGAACTTCCTGGACCCCTCCCTTGTGTTCTCCACAGAATCCACCTTTACTTTTGGTGAGTCCACCCAAACTCCAAGGGGATTTCCCCTAAATCCTTTTTTGACAAATACAGCACTGGCTATTTAAATATATTTTTTCTAATAATTAAAGTAAAATAAGAAGAACAAAGTTAGAGGAGATAATTTGTTGATATTAGAAAATATGAAGGTTGTTTCATTTTAGTAATAAACATAATTTAAATCAAGTGTTCTTCCGAAATGAATAAATACCTTTGTGCTCTAGGTAACAATAGTAAGCAACATATATCAAACACAAAATAGCAAATCGATTCCAGACACTTGTTTGGATTTAAAAGTAGAGATGCGCTGAATACTATATTTTGCCAACTGCCAAATATTTGGTTAAAAAATTGAACCAAATGTTTGATTTAATATCAAAAGTGTGGTTAAAATTTTGTAACTATAATATTCAAATTTTTAGCCATTTTAAAATAGAAAATGTTTATCAATTTTGGGAACTGTTAATGAATTTTATTTAACATCCTAAATTTATTTAAACTACCAGTTATTTTTGGGGTTTACTGGCCACTGGCTAATATAAACTCAAGCATTAGTAAGTACACAATGTATTATTGCTATCTGCTGAATGAAGTGGAGTGGGATTATAGTTTTGGAACAAGGTTCAAAGTGGCCGTCAACAATGCTATAGGGTCCCCACTAGCTTTTGGGGGCTTACTGGCCACTATTAATTTTTTTTAGTCTGATGCAATATTGTTGTTCTTATAAAGTTGTTACTGCAATTACACTTGATATGCATTCATATTGTATTGCGATCGATAATGCTCTTTTAGTGTTACTATGAATTATATTAAATTCAGACTATACTAAAGATACTGAGTTATTTGTTAAAATAAGGTAGGTGCTGGTATAGGGCCTAACTAAGGAAGGTTTGAAATAAAATGCACACTAAGTATCCAGATCAACAAATTGTAATATTAATTGAACATACAGATCAATTACTACAAGAAACTAACAAAAAATCACCAGTTTTTCAGAAAACAAACTTGAAATAAAACATTTTTTAGAACCTTCTCATTAGGCCTTATTATACTATGGTAGGGTAATAAGGCCTAAGAAGTTTAACATTCTTAAATAATCAAAATAAGCGTCTAACATTGATGATTGAGATCAAGTGTAATATTTATGCATTAGTCATGCTTAAAGTCTACAAAAGGACAAAAACATTCTTTGTTTAACAACTGTCGGGGCACTCAAAATTATCTTTGTCCTAGACTCATACTGAGCATTCCTTATGATAACACTTGCCGCATTTTAGGTATAGTCTCAAGTCTTTCATCTTATCCTCTCACAAGTGTGTGACAGTAACAAATAGCATTATTTTCTTTAGTATCATTTCCTTCATTGAGGGTTTACTTTATTTTTATTTTCTTCTCTTTCTTGTTTCTGTCAAACAAGTCTGAAGACTGGGTTTCTCTGGTAATTAATGGCTTTTCTTCTAACAACTGGGGTTTTTTTCTCTCATAGTTTTCTCTGGTGTAGGCATAAGCTCCTGAAATGCTGTACTTTTTAATGGAGCAAGCCAGCCGCTCATTGTCTTTTTCATCCTCTAAACTAGAACCGTAAACCATGTGGTATAACTTTTCAGGTCTGCTTGGGGTACTACTATAACACTGAACAAATGGTAAATAATCGTAAATACTTATAAACATCCATAATATATTGAGAAAGATTTAAAATAAGATGTAAAACTGATAATCATTGTTGCAAAAACAAAGGAGTATAATAAGGCCCACGTTCAATTTTGTTAGGCCTTATTAGCCATTGACATTGTGTACAAAGAACTACACAAAAGTACAAAAATTGTTTATAAAGATAATTCAGACATCAAAGATCGATAAAAGCATTGGCAACAGAAAACTGGAGCGGAAAACTATATCTAAAAGTAATATTATAAAAATTATTCAACATTCAGTTGGACGATTTTTTATTATTCGTATTTAACAACCACACTGCGCTAACGAATAGTGTTGCAATGGTCACAACAAGTGAGCAACATGTCATGACCTGTATGAAGTGCCATCTATGAGTGTTAGTTACCAACGAGTGCTTCCTTGGGTGGATTGGATACAAAAATTTTAAATTGTATTTTTGTTGTTTAGGCCTTATTAGCCGACAGGCCTTTCAATGCTCGCACCTACCTTACAGAAAAAAGTTACAATCCCTTAGCCATTGAAATGGCTACAGCCATATCTGTCTGATATCCTAATTAGCAAAAGCAGCATCAGTGATAAATTGATGAAAAAATTCAAAAATCTCTTAAGGTTAATCCTTCACAAGAACTAATACTAAATTAAAAATTTCAAAAACTCAACACCAGACCCTGATTGCCGACCTAATATTAAGATGAACTTAGCCAGTCAGAGCTCATGTAAATTTTAAATACATTTAAATTTTTTTCTAAAAAATGCCGAAACGAGAAGAAAAAGATAATTACAGTTGTAGTTGGAGCAAATCTAACCTAGCAGCATTGCAAAGATTACGCACGTTATAATTCTAACATTACTTTGCTGCCTCATTGATTTTGCCCGAGCTATAGTAAAACTTGCTAGTCACGAGTACTCTTTTTGTGTGCTATAAGACATGCTTTACAACATTTGATTTTTAACATATACAGTTGACGCCACTTAATGTGATCACGGTTAATGTTACCATTCGCTTAATGTTATATCAGAATCTGGAAGTCCTGAAACACTTGTATATCGACACGCGTTAAAAAAGTCGAATATTGTAATCAGTCTTCGTTTATTGATAGCACTTTTTCATAAACTTTTAATCTTTTCCACCCTTTTTCCCCCTCAATCAACAGAAATACAAAGACAGACCCTGACAAAACTAAATTTCTATGTGGCATTTTGTGGTTTCAAAAAGCAATGCGATCTTTTTCTGGAAAAGTAATAACAGGAAATTTGTTTGTAGTGACCACAGACTCTAAGATGCTTTTTGTTTGCACGTGCAAAAATTCAGTTGTTTGAAATATTGCTCCTGGTAAGCTCCTCCCTTTGGGAGAGTATTAATGTAGCTTCCAGTGAATCAAGTCATCTTCTTATCAGTAAATCATAAGAATGTTTCTTCTTGTCCAGTTACGCTAAAAACTTCACTTTAAACGGTGAAAAATGTTAGCAATGGAGAAAAATGCAATGATTTAACCGTTAAGGAAAAAATGTACATTTTAAAGGGTTTCGCCAATTTAACCATGATGAATCAAAGAAATGCTGCTGCATAGCTAAAAATTTCTCAGCCATTTTTTGTAAATTAATAAAAAACCATAGCGAGATTGAAAACAAAACAATGTAAAGCTAAAAAAAGTTTAAACAAGCAAAACCATGCTTTAAAAGTTGTGAAGTTGAATTTTCTTTGAAACTGATTTACAAATATTAGGGAAAAGGATACACGAGTAAATGGTCCGTTAATGCTGCAGAAAACAGAAGATCTTGTTTGAAAAATGAGCCAGAAAGACTTGGCATCCGCCAGATGGGTTAATCAATGAAAAAAAAAAGCTTTTCTTTTCTGCTAATTTACTAATTTATAATTCAAAGCTGCATTTAGTTGACTCATTGCCACTTTAATTTGCAGTTGTAAAAATGACTTTTAGAAAAATTCTGTGTGAGGACTCCTTCTACTTGGGACTTTTTTTTCGTGGTCCCTTGAAAGTCGTTAAATACAGAATCTACTGTAGTTGCAATATTAAAATCTCTTAAATGTCCAATTGTCCTTTTTCATTATATGTACTTATGTATGCATAACCCTATTTTTCTTTCGGCAAATTGAAAATCTCCACCTTCCCAAAAAGTTACATTCGGTGGGCCCCTAGATGTGATCTTAGCAATAAGTTATTAGCGTGCCATGAAAGTAAAAAATTGTTCTCAAAATGCTCCATATGTGATTCAAATGCTTTAGTCAGTTCTAAATGCATTGATAAGAATAATTGTGGCAATTGTAATAATTTTAAAAATTAGATTACACGACATATTTTGTAATTTAATCTTTACAAAGCTCTACTAAGAATATTTCACAATTTCATCTCATCTTCGTACACAGGGACTAAAATTCAGGATAGGAAGGTGTCATCTCTCTCCAAAAATTGAAATTAAAAGGCCCTGTGTACACATTTATTGTATATACAGTGTATAAAATAATTTGCATTATGCACTTTTTTAAATTATTGTTATTTTTTAGGTAACGGAAATAAGGGTCAAAATGTAAGTGTTGTATTTCATTAGTTATTATTATTATTAATATTATTATTTTTTGAAAGTGGACTGACTCTTTGCATGTCATGTTTTGTGTGATCTAAAGTATGAAAGGAAACCTTGAGACAGATATCGATTAAGGGAATTTTTAATAGTACAATTTTTGCTGAAACAGGATTTGCAGAAAAAAATCAACAAGCATATATATGCTGTAGATATGGGCAATTCTTTAAAAAAGTTCTTTTAGAAACAAAATTTTCAGCTTTTCACAAGGGTTGCAGTTTGGTATTTTTAGAAAGACAACATAAATTTGTTAAATTGCAAAAAGTTTACAAATCATCTTCATTTATTATCTCACTTCAGAGATATATTAAGGGTTAGATTTGGTAAATTTGACAAAAATTGTCATTTTTATGCAATTTTTTCACAGGTTTCTTTAATTTTTAGTAATGAATCAATTGATTAACGATTGCTTCGTTAAATCTATCACCAAAACTCAAAACATCCATAGTGTAAAAATTAACTAAAATCAAGCATCTAAAATACAGTCCAGTCTCGACTTACGTGAGGGATGCGTTCCAAGACTCCTCGCGTAAATCGAAATTTCGCGTTGTGGAAAAGGGTTGGTTTGCAAGTTTTCTTATGAACATACTTCATTATTTTAGACATTCATAAAGCAACTCTCAAACTGTTTTGAATCATAACTATGTATTACTATTTCCTTACATAAAGAACTACATTTTTATTTTAAAAAAACAGTATAATTCAACATAAAATACTGTTACAATGCACAAAAACAGTGTTCGACAGAAAAGAGAGACATAACATAAGACAGTACCATACGTACAGTTTGTAGCAATAATAAAATTCAGCACTATAATAGTACTGAGCTCTGTAGATACAGTAGTTGTATTTATACTCGTCACTTAAAAGATGAAGATGTTTTTTTTTTGTGCTGAGAGCGATCGGATTGTTATCAGTCTTGTCTTGACAACTCATGTAGCATGCACATCAGGGGTGTTTGTTATCTGGAAGTTCCGAAAAACTTGGGTCGCCGTTTCCGAAAATTTTGGGTTGACAACACATTCTAAAATTAATAAATTATTAGAAAAAAAATTAAACATTTTTTTTCAATGACTTTTGTAATCATATTTGAATAGTTTTTATGGTGGTCTGAGCTTCCTCATAGTTTTTGAAAATTTCACATGTCCTTAGAAATTATTACTTGAGTCCACCTTCATTCCTGATACACATCAATCAACTCGTCATAAGATGAAAGAATTGATCTGCTCTATGCCAAAATTATTCTTCCGAAAATTTTCGTGTTTTGGGCGAGAAATTCACGTAAACTCCAAAATTCGTTTCTTGTGAAAAACTCGAGTTATAACCATTTCGCGTAAGTCGAATCGCGTTGTAGCGTGAGTCGACTGTATTATAAATTCTGTGTTCAGTATAACTCCATAGTCTATCATTACTAACAGCATGTTTATAACTTTGCACTGGATGGTAATGACATTTTAAAACATTTCATCTTACGTACGAGATATAAAATATGTCTACCTTCATTAAAATTTTACATATTTTGAACAAAGATTTGCTTAATATAAGCATAAAAAGAACAAAATCACACAATAATTTTAAAAGTAACTCATTATGAGTAAGGATGGTATTGACGGCCATAAATATTTTTCTATTGATTTTGATATTAAATATGCAGGGTTGCCATACCACAAGTAAACCTGAAGAAACAGGGAATTCAAAAAAAGTTTTTTTTTTTTTTTTAAAAGAAGGAAAAAAACGGATTATCCGGGGATATTTAGAAATTTCTTTAAAAACCTGGAAAATGCAGGAAAATTTAAAAAATGAAAAAATAAATAATGATTAGTTGAAGTTGTGAAATTCAATTCCTGCACATATAAACTATCAAAAAAATTTTAATAATAAAAAAAATCACAAATAAAACAAAAAATAGGTAATTTTAAAGGGTTTTTTCTAAGTCAAATATTAAAATGTATATCATAAAAGCAAACATTATTTATTGTTTAATTTGACATGCATATATTTATTGTTTTATTTTTCATGCATCTTGAATTTTACGCCAAGTTAATTTAGAGAGCATGAGATTTGCTATCATTATTTATTGCTCTGCTTAATTTTTGCATTTTCTATCTTTTACGGTCCAAGTAAGGAATGATTAAGACATGTTTTTTTTTTTTTTCATAAAAAAATAAATTGGGCTGCCAGTTGCTTTCAGTAATCATGAAAGCCTGTCAAAACTGTTGGATGGTAATGAAGTAAAAAGCTAGCGACAAGTGTTGACTACGCAAGAATGTAATTAATGTGTATGAATGTGTACAATCAAGCATAAAAGAAACTTTATTTCAAATTAGAATACTTGAAGCATTGTAACAATCTATTTTAAAGATACATTTTAGTTTTTTTTTTGTAGTCTTGGCAGAATTTACAGAAACTCTGACCAGGGACAGTGGATCGTAATGATATATTAGTACTAATGTTAAGCCTGCATATAAATACGTAACATTTAAAATAGTTAAATGCCTGTTATTTTGTTCTTTAGAAGATGAAAAATAAATAATAATAGAAAAAAAAATAGAAAAGGCTTTCCTAAGGTTTCTATGAGACTGGGATAAGAAATTGCACTTTTTAGAGAATTGCCCATATATAACGTGATGCAACAAATCCTCGGTGCCAGATAGCCTGGAAAAACTAGAAAGAAACCTGTTATGAGAACAAAATTTTTAATCTAGAGAATTTTCACTCTTTCTGTTGTCTTCAAAATTCAAGTATGCCCAATATGTTACACACAAAGTTATATTGACTCTTGTAAAAATTTGTTTTTCAATTATCCTTTTCTTTTTCTTTTTTTATGAACAACATTATGCATGATAAACCTCTGTTATATGTAAAAACAAATAGGAAAAATTTGGTTACTTAGCTTGAAAAGTTCAGAAAGTTGTCAATTTACCTATAAGCAGAATAGTACCTTCATGTAAGCAGCTGTATATCTTTTAACATGTTCATTGCTAATCACGCGATGTCACATAATGCAAACAGTTCCTCCTCGTCTTTCGGTATTATGTACCAAGTCTGACATCATGGGCAACAGAGGAACCATTTATCAGCAGCAAATGCATTAATGCATCCTAAACTGAACAAGGAAAATTTCTTTGAAAGTTTTATTTTTTTCCTCCAATGTTTAAAATTTGAGAAAAAGTAAATTTTTTGAATACTTCAAGGTAAGGTAAGTACTTTTCTCTGCTTTTGTTTTAATTTCTGTTTTTCTTTTTTTAGTTTTACAAATCTTATTTTTTGTGATTGAAGTGTTAAGTTGTTCATCACAAAATTGGAGTGTGGCAGAACCGGATTTAGCTTTTGAACCACTCCGTGTAAAAGGAAAAAATTGCGCCCCTTGTGAACTGCATGTATAAAGAGCCTTCCCCCCAACAAATAAAAAAATACATGCTCTTTTTTTAAATTTTTTGGCAAACACATAAAATGTGTCAAAGTAACTTGGCAATTAATGTAAATAATAATAATTTTTAAATCGGTTGACAGATTTGATTCTGGTGATTTCCAATTTTCCATTCATGAGACAGCTGTCTGAGAGAGAGAGAGTGGGTCCTTACTAGAATATGAGCACACAAATTAGGGGACTTGTGTTACCTATGTGGAATCTGGAATTAGTAGAATTATGCTGTTGTGTTACATGCATATTACTAATCCTTTTTCTATGTTCAAATAAATAAATAAATAAAGTAAGACAAAACAGTCGGATGTCTTTTCATCCATAAGCTCATTATTTTTTGCATTGAAAAGGGCGTTCCCTGTAAGGCCAAAACACGTGTCTGCTGTAATTTACAAATTTGTGCTTCTTCTAACGTTGTTTTGTCTTACTTTACTGTTCAGCACAAAGGTATTTATTTATCTTAAATAAATAAATAGTTTGAATTTTGAGATTTTGAAATCAGATTATGTTTTTAGCAATCACAAATTGCGATAGGACAATACTCGTTAGGTTTTACTCGTTGGGTTCTATTAATGGCTCTTATCGCAACGAAAATTGGAATTCAAGACTTTAAAAATCAAATGAATGCCAGGGGCTGGTTGTTATGTGCTGAATGCTGTGTGCTAGATACCTTTTCGTGGAAAAAAGATGGTGTACAGTCGAGAAGGTCATATAGATAATTCGATTCCGAGGCTCGTGGAAGTCTGCGTTATAATAGAAAAATAAAATCAAGGGACGGACATAGTTCAACGTTTTATTGAAAACAATTAACAATTCGTGATTGCTCAGAAAAAAAGAGCAATGTGAACATTGCGTCATGGGTAAATTTTGCGCATAAATAGGGGGTTCAGGGGTTACACCCTGGAAAGTTTTCCGAATAGTAGCTCTGAAAACACTATTTTAGACAATCTTTGATGATATAAGGAAGAGAAGGAATGTTAAGGGGACCTTACTTTGGAATTTTTCGAACTTGAAAGCTCAAAACAAAATTTTAAACGATTCGAAATTTTAATTCTGTAAACAAAATTTGAAAAAGGGAAGGGAAGAAGGAGTTGTCGATACGTCTAGAGAGGAAAAGGGAAGGGAAGAAGGAGTTGTCGATATGTCTAGAGAGGAAAATCCCCCAACCCCCTCCTAAAAAAATTGTAGTTGTGAGCAATCTTTGTCTTTTTTTATTTATTTCTATTGGCGCTTTGTTAGAGGCTTTGACTTTTGTAGACCTAATTTGATCTCCCGATGTAGCATCCATTCTTTCATGTGGCACCGTGCCACGATAATATTGACTTCCAGTTTCCGTATCAGACGGAGGTACTTGTGCTCTTACAATGCTAAACTGAGCTGGGAATTTAATTTTTCCGAGAGTACTTCAAGCCAAACGAATAAATCGAAGGATCTTTCACATGCCGCATTATTATAAGACTTGGGCGCTGCCTATTCTATGCATCTTGAAAATCCATCGATTGGAGCCAAGTTTGAACCTGTGTCTTCAGGTGTAAGATGCCAACGCCTAACCGTTACCAGGGGTCTGGCCAGAGGATATTTGGGTCCGTTAACGGACCCTTCACAAAAATCCGATCAACCAAAACGGACCTTTCACAAATCCCGATCAAACAAAACGGACCCTTCACAAAATTCTGATAAACAAGATCGGATCTGTCAAATTGTTTATTTATTGAAAGAGCAAATCTGAAAGCAAAATAACGCATATTTCTGTGTATAAACCGATAATTTTTGGAACCTTTTTTTAAGTCAAATTAGAGGGATCAGCTTATACAAAATTGGCTAATTTTGGGAAAAAAAAAAAAAATCGGCACTCTTGGGATGCTCCTGCAAGCAATAAATAATTGCTACTGCCAAATAAATATAATGGTTGTTTGTTTTATCACAGCTAATTAGCAGCGGAGTTTTTGTAAACTTTTCTGAAAAGGCATTGGTAAGCACTTTTCTCCGCTCATGATTTAATAAACAATTATAATATATATCTGCGAAATGAACTTAGAACTGCAAAGGGATAGTAAGGGTGAGGAAAAAATATGATCGCTTCAGATAGTGTTACCAACTTCAAAATTATCACCACTTAGCGTCTGGCGTTGAACCTTTATAATGACTTGATTAGAAAATAGTCTCATCATTTTGCCAGCTTGTCAATATTTGCGTTTTTACGGTGCGGTGCTATGTTTAATTGTTATTTTGGGAGAAAATTATATGGGTTCTGATTTTTCGATGCTGACAAGGATGATTAACTTTAAATAAACTCTTTTAATTACAGTTTTTTTTTTTTTCTTTAGATGTCTACATTTTGAAAAATGCAATCTTTTAACATCCGATATGAGAATCATATTTTGTTCTTTTTTCAAGCTAACTTCGCTTTATTAGGATTCAAATAAATGAAAAGTCTCTTTATTTCTGTTAGAACTCTCATTTCAAGTTTTTAAAGCAAAATTCCATTTTCTGTTATGTGTCAAAAATTAAAATGCTAAATAGATGGTTGATTTTATTTTATTTTTTGGGTCAACTGTGTCCACAGATATTAATGATATGTTTATCATAGGACTCTAAAATGCAATTTTAAAATAATTTTATCAAAAATTTTTTTTTTACAAGCCGTTTTTATACTTTTGATGCCTTCACTTTGAGAATTGCGATCTCTTTGCATCCGCTATGGGAATCCGATTTTTCGAATTTTTAATGATTATTACGCTTTGTTAAGAGGTAAACAATTGAAATATCTTTTTATTTTTGTTAAAATCACGGAGTTTATAAGTTTTTAAACGAAATTCTGTGCTTTTTAAGAGTATCTTGGGTCAAAAAGTTGAATGCTGAGCCCTATTCTGAATTTTATTTTATTTATTTATACTTTTGTTACAATTATTTTAAGTACTGTACAGAAATATATCTAGTATAATTTAACATAATGCAGAATGGTAGATAAATATTGATACTTGAAAGAGCGATACTCCCCCCCCCCCCCCGCCAAATATCAGAAAAAAAATCCAGAATGATTTTCTCGACGTAGAAGAGGAAAACACTCAACTTTAAGTTTAATTGATGCAGTTTGTGCCACCTCTAAATTCTAAAATTTCGTTTTAACAAAATTTTTTTTTTTGGCGAAATTTTTTGATTTTTCACAAAATTAATTCATTTTTCACAAAATTATTTGATTTTTCACAAAAAACGGACCTTGTGAAAAATCCTGGACAGACCCCTGGTTACACCACTCGGTCGGCAAGCAACACTTGTTGAAGTAAGGAAACAGGATGGTGTCTGGGATCATCCCCCATACATTTTTCGTCCAAAATACGTAATTGTAAGCCATCTTAAGAGAAGGGCTGGGATTGGAGAATTCTCCATCGTAAATTGTCAGAAGTTTTAATTTCCAAAATCACAGTTTTAGACGATCTTCGAAATATTAGGATGAGAAGAGTTAAGTACCTATCCCTTCGGAATTTTTCGAAATTGAAATCGTTTAAACAAAAGTTGATCTTTAATAGTGAAAAGGAAAGGTTCGGAAGAACTTCCGCGAAAACTTTTCAAAATTGAAATTACAACTACGCAAATTGTAAGCAATCTTTGATGACGTTACGGGAAAGGGTAAGATTCGCGCAGACTTCCTCCGAAATTTTTCCAAATTAAAGTTTTGAAAACAACTGTACACAATCTTCGATGATGTTATGAGGATCAAGTTAGAGGGTTCTAGGGTTTCCACTAGTCCTAGGAACCAGGGCTGTGGAGTCGGAGAGTCGGAGTCGTTGGAAAACATGCCGACTCCGGGCTTCTTTTTTTCTTTCCTTTTTACTGACTCTCTTTGTATTTTTTAAAAACTGAATACCAATTGGTTCGATTACATGTATAAAAAGATACTAATTAGAAAATAACTGCCGTTATGGCAAATCAGCTAGCTTGAGTGCTTACCGAACTTTCAGCAGCCGTCCCCTAGTTTGCTTGCTTTTTAACTTAACTAATAGCAACTGTCAGGAAACGGTTTTGTTGCCTAACATTTTCAAGTAATCACTTTCAAATAAAAATAGAAATATAGTGTTTTGTTTGATCTCAGTTATAAAATAGTTAAAGAAACGTAACAAATTAGTAAGTCGAGGCCCGTAGCTAAAGTTGAAACTTTTAAGGGTGATCGGCAAATTCAAAGAAGTTCTGGCGCAAAAGCACGAATCCAAAAGATCCGATGAAATAATCTAATGTTTTTTTTTTCTTTTTTAAGACTATTTCTATAAGCTTGGTTCCCACTAAAAAGTATGGAACAAAATAATGTAAATGATTTCTTGATTACAGCACTCAGTTATTTCTGTTAATCTTAAAATAGCCGATAAACAGCCAATAAAATTTAAATTAAAAATTTAGCGAAGAAGAAATATAGGTATAGTAAAAGCTATTCGTGCAAATTTGTATACCGCCACATTTTGTGTAAAAATAATTCCTGACTTATATGTGCCCTATTTTCGTGGACATTTTATTGATGAAATATAATTTAAAATATATTTGCGATAATTTTCAGAATTAAAATATTTATATTTTTTATAAACTCTGAAATTAACTTTGGGTGTCATCTACCAGATAGGTGTCAACCGAACCACCCATCCTCAAAAAATTGGATTTTGAAAAAAAGCTTTTTTTCTCTCAAGATACAGCTTTCAAAAATTGAAAGCACACGATTTGATCAATATCTATTTGTTAAACATTAAAGCGGGGCAAATTACAGGTAATTCTTTTCAATTTTTTTAAAAGGGATTTTTAAGTCATCTGACTTTTTAACTCGTAACTATTGGAAAATTTTATTTTTAAATTGAATTTCTAACGGTGTATGCGTCTTGGGTTTACCATGAAAAACAAAATATGAAATTTTTATAAAAAGGAATTAATATTTCAATCTCTGTTTAGAGGTTTTCCCCCTTCCCCTGAAGGGAGAGATGGAGTTGAAAAAATACAATTAAAAAAAATCCGGAGTCAGAGTTGGGCGTTTCCAAAATCCAGGAGTCGGGGTCGGAGTCGGCGATTTTCCTTCCGACTCCGCAGCCCTGCTAGGAACTCTTTCGAAATTACAGTTCTAAAAACGCAACATTATTTTTTTTTATATTTTCACTCTTACCTTACATTTTAATATGTTTGAATTCAAACGCTTACAGCCCCATTAGAATATTTCATTGTTTTGGACGAAGGTGTTTTTATTTATTTATTATTTTATTTTATTTTTGACTTTTGTGTGGTAACTATGGTCATTTTTTCTATTATGTTTAATTTTAAATATCGTGCCTCATTAATCTCCTGCAGAATTCTTGTTTTAACCTTCATTTTTTCCCTTCAACCATTTAACAACCTCGCGAAATCACCGTTATCTTCCTTTTCGTGAAATTTAGTCCTATAACAGTAACTTTTTTTTTCCTGTTTAAAGATGTTTGAAATGTTCATCTCAGCGGCTCTTAGTTGGTTTTTCTTATTAGTACAGATGTTCTCTGATATTTTTCTAAATATATGTAAATGTATATATATTTTTCAAATTTGCATTTTGCTCTCAATTTTTACAGAAAAAAATTGTAATTTTCGTTATTTTTTTTTCTTTTAAATCTTAACGCCGCGAAGGATTTCCTTTCGTTACATAAGTAAAATCAAATTGGCTGCCCGTTTTCTGAAAAACTGAGCGGGGTAAACATGTGTTTACCCCGCTCCCCTCCCCCCTCCTGGAGACTATGGGCACTCCAATTGTCATTGTGATCTTCCAAAAAATTCATAATTCGGCAAATTTTGCCTGACGATTCTGCAAATTTGGAGACATAATTGAAACATTTAAATTCCTTAATGTAACTATTTACTAGAGATGTAAGTACATGTGTGCATATCCATAATTTATCATTCTGCAAAGTTGGAGCTCCGTTCGGCAGAGAATTTTTCTCCTCCCAAAAGTTTAAGTTCGGGGCACCCCTGCTAGTGTTGATCCAACTGATGATTCTCCTTCGTTTCAAATGCTTTTAAAGTCTCTGTAATTAGTAAAAGATCTAACACCTTTTACTTCAAACTTGTGCAGACTACAGTATAAAGGGATATTGCGATGCATCCTTTTCATTTGTTGATGGTGCCAGTATTTTTTCCAGAGAACTTAGTTTTTTTTTTTCAGCCGCTCAGTTGCAAATGTTTTTCTCATTTTGATTTGGCAATTTTGCGCCCCTCAAAAATTTTTACTCCGTGCCGGGGCACAAACTGACGGAATATTAGTCCGGCCCTGAGTGTGGACAAGCCAAGTCACTCTGAATTATTCTATTAACTGGGGCAAAAGAATTTGCCCAGTGCCTAAAAATTTTTCCTGGCTCCTAACAGGGTTGTTTACCACTTGATTTAAACCGTAGTTTTAAACCAAATGGGTTTTTTTCAATTTTTTTTTTTTTTTTTTTTTGAAAACTTTCAGTATTTTTCTCCCAAATGTTTTCATAATTTTTACATATTATTGCAAAGAGTAAAATCTAGTTAATGCAAAATAACTAGCAAAGCTTTATAGAACAAATTTAATAAATTTAGAAACTTACATGTTTTAAGGTGATGCAAGTTTGCTAAATAGTTTTTATTTTATTTTTTTTAATCTTTTGTATTAGGTACGTAAATATACAAGGCAGACAAACTAAGTTTTTCTAAAATTACATGGAAAAAATCCAAATAGCTCTTTTATAATTTTTAATTATCATTATTTTTCTGTCTTTTGCATTTCAAAATAGTCCAAAAAGCATATTTCAACCAAAAGTTCATATACTACCTAATTTGGTGTCCGTGCCTTTTTCAGCTCCCACCGTCACCTGCAGGTGCGACTCCGTCCCCCGGTAGCCGCTCCTGCTTGGTGGCGTCCTACACACATGCACACTCATACACTACGGACACACACACATACACACAGTGCCTTTACACACATACACACACGCCAACGTGCATACGCACAGGTCTACGCACACACAAAAACCTACACATACACAACTAATAAACACTTCTCCGTTCAAGAGGAGAGCTAGACTTGGAGGGACAGGAGCCGTGACTAGAAACAAGTGAGTAGGATAGTAACCAATGGGTAGGGTTTTGTCCCAACTTGTGATTGCGAAAAACATCATTTGAATTCAAAATTTCAGAATTCAAATTAATTTAAAAAATTTTTTTAAGTTTGTACTGAACTTTTAATGAAAATGTTTTTTTTTTCTTTGATAAAAAAAAATTGTATTCCTAAATGCATTAAACCACGAGAAATAGTGTCTACAATGGAAAACATAATGATTTTCTTAAAACCTACTTGTCCTGTTTTTATAATTGTTGTCACTGATACATTCGGTAAATAACATGATTTGTAACTTTTTAAAAAAAATTTTTAAACAAAATACGCGTTGATTTTTAAAGTTGAATAATGTACATCAAACTTATGATTAATTTGTAGATACTGTGAAATACTTTCTATGTTTAAGAATGTGTGATTTTAATTTAATTTTTTATTTATAATATATAGCTATGATTATGAGGAAATTAATTTGAATTTATTCTTGGTTATTTGTAATTAATAATGTCTGAACTATCACATTAAATTATTTCTTTTTATAATTATACCAAGACCCATTTACGTATTGTATTTTTTATAAATATTTTCAAAAAATATTATATAGAAATCTCCAAGTATGAGGAAATGAAATTACAAGGTTTTACTCTTAATTATTTAATTAATTACAAAGAAATTAGGTTCAAATATGAATATTAAATGCATTCCTTAACAGTTAATTCATAAAATCTTCATGATTTTCCTAAAATAAAATAGTTTTTCTTACAAATAGTAATAAAAACCATAAAAATACGGTTTAAACCAAAAAACCTGGTTTAACCCCCCCCCAAAACCCCCTTTTATACCACCCCTGACTCCTAATAATTTAATATTTTGTTGAACTTTGTGGGTTTTATTGTTTAACAAACATTGTCTGTTCATATTTTTCTCAGTAATAAAGCTTATATTTTGATACACTCATGATAATAATAATTTGTAAAAAATGTGAAATTTGTGAAATAAAAATTTGTAATGTTACATGGAAAAAAACATTCAGATTATTGCTGTTTCATCAGTCGGCATGTAGTTTTGATTTTACGAATATTAGCTGTTTTCACATAAAAAGGAACATTAACCCGATGATTCAAAGGGACCATAAAAATGGAACAGTCGCAATATCTGATTGTGATGGCCAAACATATTTGTTTTTCATTGTTTTTTTTTCATTTAATAGTTAATTCTGGAGGATTCAAATCAATTGTTGAACCCATATAATGTTATTGATGCAAAAGTATCAGAAATCAAACTTGTGACTCATTGCGCAATGCATTAAGGACTATAAGCACATGTGCCAATTACTGGGGACTAGCAAAACTGACTGAAGCACCACTGAATGGCATCCATCATTTCTTCGAAAACCCCAAAAGAGACAAATATTTACTTCTACCCCAGAGGCGTAGCTAGACCCGACTTTCGGAGGGGGGTTTTACTTCTTTTTATATATATATATATATATTTATATATATATATATATATATATATATATATATATATATATATATATATATATATATATATACATATATATATATGTGTGTGTGTGTAAACTTTTTTAGTATTAAAAAAAAAGGGAGGTGAATCTTACATACTTTGGAATAGAGTGCCCCAAGTCTGATATTTGTGTCAAACAAAACAAAAACAAAGAAATTTTTTTTTTTTTTTTAATGTTATGGAAAATTCAACTTTTTTTTTCTTTTCCCTCCATTTAATTTAAAGTGAAATTTTTTAGGAAAGGGGGTGGGATCTTGTCAAAACCAGTCAATCCAAACCAATGAGCGTGTTCCGCTCATTTAAGTGTGACTGCTTAATTTAGAGGCTAACACACATCTACATAAGCTAGCATCCCTGAAAGCTAATAGATACTTCCATTTTCTGCCTGTTAACTGGATGTTTGACTTTCAATCTCATCGGCGGTCAGACTATAAAGACTTTTTACTAACTTGGTTTGCACTAAAAGTATGAAAAAAAATAAAATAAGACTTAAAAAGAAAAATAAAAGAAGAAAATTAAAACATCTAAATAAGAAAATAAAAACATCAGCGCACTCAAAATGTCCGTAGCGAAAACAAGGGATCTTCGGCGGAAGGCTGCCCATTAGTGCCCTGTAACGTAGGCTCGTGACGTTTCAGAACAGTGCACTTATGTGCGTGGATTTTCAAAAATTCATTAAAAATCAATCGCGGTGTTTTAAAATTTGGCTATGGTGTATTTTTTAGTTTTGAGGGTCAATTAACAATATCCAATAGTCAAAATATGAACATTTAATAGGTTGCAACTTCCCTATTGGCTTTCTAGGAAGATTAACAAAAAGACAGTCGTTTGGCGCATTTTCTTGGACAAAGAGTAAAGGAGTGAAATTCACAAGTTTTACATTTAAGATGAACATTTCAAGTTCATGGTTAAAGGTCATTCAAGTTAAAAATCATTTCGCTCTATTATCTGGATTAGTACTGTTCTTTGGTTGCTCTCTTTCTTAAAATTGTGATTCCTTAGAAAACCGAAATAATAGGAGTAAAAAGAAAGTATAAAATTTTTTCAAGTGATGAAAAAAGGAAAATCATAGAATATTGGCCAAGTTAGATTTGCAGCAATTGCTAACCTCAAAAGGATTTAAAAAAAAAAAAATCAGGGACCAAAAAGCAATAAGACTTTTTCTTGAAAAAGATATTCTTAAAGTTTCTTTTACTGTCAAAATGATTCCTTAAACTCGCAATAAAGCACTTAATAATATAATAATAGAATAAATACCAAACAAAACTAACACAGAGAAATTTTAATCAAGAGCCCGCATTGTCTTTAGTATCGATTTCAAATTTTCACCATCATATTCCAAATTTCTATAAAGTTTCTTAAAGCTCCCGTATCTCAAAACCTCTTTCTCTTTCCTGTGAAATTTGAAACATAGAGATTCGACTGTATGCAATATTCTCACTGCGCCACTCACAAAATTAAACATATTTAACAATTTTCAGAATCGATGACGAAGAAAGACTACATATTCGTGGATTTAACAAATCAATCTCATTTATAAAGCGAAGTGTCAAATTTCAGTCAATTATCAAAAAACTGTCGCAGCAGAGGGAGGCGTCTTTATGCTTGAGGGTCACTCATGGAGAAAATTTTCAATGGCAATGGCGCGGGGGGGGGGGGGGAGCAAAATGAATTTTTGACCTTTGTTACTCAGAAAAAAGTCGTTTCGATTTTCTTTTTCTTTCTTTTTCTTTCTCTTCTCTTTTCTTTTTCTCTTTTTTTTCAGACAAACGTTTCGGGGGGGGGGGGGGTTGTCCCCAAAACCCCCCCTCCCTTAGCTACGCCCCTGTTCTACCCACTCAAAGTAACATCTTTCAACTTAACAAAACTTTTGATAACCAAAATTTAAGATATATTTCAAGTCGGATTTTAAAGGATTAATGTGCATGCTTCCCTTAAGCCAGAGAAGAAGCTTTTGAAACAAAAATGGCTGATTTGACACAAGCCACAATTGTTTATTTTTCCTGTATACTGCTGCTGTTTAGTAATATGAATTGAAGTTATAATATTTAAAGTAAATGTATATGTAGTTGGTATATAGCCTTCTACTTTTAAAAGATTGAATATGAATATGAATCTTATTTTAGAACATTTTTGTTGGAAGTGCCAATCACTGGTGCCCTTCCAATTATTGGGGTCGTTACCCTATAATCTAATAGTTTCTCAAGGTTTAAGTTTATTTTCACCATGAAGCTTATCCTGTGAGTCAAATTTGAAAATGAGATCATATCTTGCTACCAATGTGTGTCATACTCTCCTAAAAAGGTTTTAGATTTTGATTTGGAAATTAGAGTAACTACAGAAGCAATAAGTTGTCAATAAACAGAACTTTACATATTCGTTGAGCACTTTACTGTTTATATTCGTTGTGACAAATCTATTTTTCCCGGAGTTCCAAGTTGATTGCCAGCTATCTACATCAGATGCCACTAAGCAATTCTATCAGTCTTGATGTCATCTGGGTGTCAGGGGGGGGGGTGTCCCCCCCCCCCTCTAAGAGCAAAGGTGCTCGGCCTAAAATCATAAAGTAGAAAAATCCCCCTCAAAACAACCCCCCTAAAATGTCAATGGCACGGGCTTAGTGCACCCCCCTTAGGTGGCAGGTGGGCACCCCTGTGGATGTCAGTTTTGACTGCTTAGAATTGGTTTAAATAGGAAATAATGAACAATGCTTCAGTTTTTCTATGAATAAAGGAAGTTACATTTTACATTTGTACATTTTAGGGTGCTAAAAATGGGTATAACAAACTCCTAGAAAGTTAGCAGAGATAATCATACTTAACAATCATGCATGTATAGCTGTAAAAAATATTGCTTCCATGGTTGGTACTGGAAAGTCAAGCTTTTATCAACTTCTGAAGAGATCCATTGGAACTGGAACATTTTCTCCACCAAGAAAGGACAAATAAGGTAGTGAGAAGCAAAGCGATGCAAGTGGCAAAGTTAAAAATTTGGAGATAACCAATACAAATGGTAGGTGAACCCCTCCTCTGTCTTGGGGCAGGAGTAGTACTAGTAGCTCTGGTAGGTGCTGCTGTATAGCATGATTTAGGGGAAAAAATCCACAAAAGCTTACTTAGAACGTAATCTTTATATGCGTTTTACTCAAAACTTGAAAATGTCCACTTACATCCCTTTGCTTCTCACTGCCTCAAATGTGAAAGAAAGAAATTTAAAATAGCAGTGGTTATTTCTCTGAAATAGCATTATTAGACCAACGAGATTTAGTCAATAACTTATTAGACATTTATTGCCAATTGATATTTATATTTATAGTTTTAATATGCAACATAGAGTTCTGCCTGTTGGTCAGAAGAGAAGTTTAGAAAAAATCAATTTTTTCCTATACCTATCAGTTTTTTTTTTTGCTGTTGCGGCCATAGATATATATGCATGTTAAATACGATATTTTTTTCTAACTTTTTAGTTGTTGTTATCCATTTTTGGTATACTAAAAATGAACAAATGCAAAACCTTACTTACTCCTCACAGAAACACATTGAAGAGTTGTTCAAGATACCATTGCAAATACAAATATGGCGACCAGCAACAGGCTCTGAGCCCAGCTAGGCTACCCCCCCCCCCCCCCCTCGGGACGGTACTGATTAAAACTAAGTTCTGAACTTTTACAAATTTCCATTTCTAGAATTGTACGTGTAGAAGGTTTAACTCATACCTAATTGTCGTGCTAGGTGCTACCTTCGAAGTAGTTTTTAATTGTTTAAGTATATCGAGAATCTTTACCTTTTCTTGTGTGCACTGTCAGAAACTTTCTCTTTTTCTTTCCATTTTCACTAACTTCAGATTAAAGAGCTCGTTTGGGAGCCATTCTATTTTATCAACGTTCATATGTAGAATGAAAAAAAAAGTTAAGAATCAGAGAGGTTATTTAGCTTATTTAGTGTCAAAAAAAGTCCATTCTAATCCTCCACTGCTCCATTCAAAAAAAAAAAAAATTCTTGTTGCAGGCGAGCAATTTGCGTCAACAATGAAAAATTCATTACTCATGAAAAACTCGCGTTATAGCCATTTTGCGTAAGTCGGATAGCGTTGCAGCGGGATCTGACTGTACATGAATATTATGCACGAAAATCTTTGAATGTGGACGGAAAACATCTTTAACGATTCAAGCCATTTAAATACTAAACCCAATATAATGAATGTCACCGAGATGCTAGACAATGAGAGTCTTTACTTAGGAACCATGTCGTAATGATTATAACACGAAGGCAAGGTTATTAAATAAACCCATACCTCACTTGAGTTTTTTTTTTATTAATTTATAAAAATAATCATAACTTCCTAACGTATTAGCTTTACTGAAGAATTCAAAAACTATTTTTGTGTGAATTTCAAAACAGTTGCTGATTTGTTCTTAAAGCCATAATGCAGTTGAGACAACATATTGATATGTACTACATGCCATTTCCATTAAAAATCATGGTTTTTCATAGAAACTACCATATGATTTCTTTCATTTTGCATTTTTTATAAGCTGAAAAAGAAATCTATTATTTTGAAAATAGGTTCCTGGATCAAAAAATCTCTTTTAGGTACGCTACATATTTTAAAGAACACATGTTAATTATTGATTCCATCAAAGAAGAATTAGTGGACGATTCACGATAATACGGTCCCTTGAACTTGAAACCAGTGAGTTAAATGTATCTCTGGGCCTCTGCAACTCTGGGCCTCTGACTCCAGTAATACGTACTTCTTTAGCAAACAAAAATGCTTTTATTCAAAGTATGTTGTATGTGTTTTGTGTTCTTTTTAATTAACTACGTAAAATAAATGCAAAAGAAAGGTCAATTAAAAAGTAATGAATAAAATAGTGAAATTTCTTCTTCTTTTTTTGGGGGGGGGGGGAGGGCATGTGCCCCCTGGGCCCCTAAAATCCGCTACTGTATATTTACCATCTTTGTAACGAAAGGAAAAGTATGATGGGGGTTTAGGGAAACACCCCCGACTATTTCTCAAAATTGCAATTTAAAAAACGCAATTTCGGACGTTCTTAGGTGATGTTAGGCTGAGGTGAGGTTCGGGACTCTGTAAGTGTTTCGAAATTGAAGTTTTAAAACCACTAGCTTTGACAATCTTTGGTGATGTTAGTAACAGGACAGGTTTGGGCTCACGTAAAATTTTCGAAAATGATATCTTTAAGCCCCCATTTCCAGGCGATCTTTGGTGAATGTTGTCTTTTTTTAATACATCAATATCATTGAAATGAACATCTTAGTCTTTTTGCCGCCCTCTGGCAGTGCTGACGCTCGTGGCAAATGGTCCCTCGAGACCCTCCATCATTTAGCTTCTGCAGTATTTTTTTTTTAAATTAATGTAATAACTAAAGCAATATGAAATATAATAATTAACTTTGGATAGTGTACGAGTTTTCATATAAATTTGCCCCCTAAAGGGAGGGGGGTCGAACACCCCTCCCCTTGCGTACGCCGCTACCTTATTATACTTGCGCTGTGGTTGGTGGGTGGGACAAGTTTTTAAACCGTTGCCAAAAACACAAAACATTAGTTTTGTTAATAAATGTTTGGTACTTTTTCACCCCTCCCTACATTTTAAATTCAACTTTTTAGAATTATTTGTTTCCCTTCTTCTTTAAAAATCTATTTTAATTCAATTTTACCTATTTAAGAAATTTTTCCAAATATTTCTTGGGTTTGGGCGATTCAAATTTGAACAGAACCTGCTCCTGATTATTTAAAATATCTGTTGTTACATATCACCTGTGTTCTCCTACTTGTTCGTTTATCATAAAGTACAGGTGGAATGGTGGAAAAGTAATCTCTAATTGCCTCTAGCCAGTCTTTCATTTATGTATGCATCTAACGTAGTCTTTAACTTCTTGGAATTTCAAATTGTATGTATGGTTTTTTAGAATATTACTCAGATCGATTGCTAACGACAATTTGATGAGGGGAGGTTGCTTACCCTCGGTTAGTTCGAAAAATAAACCAGTTTCAATTGCCCTTTTCATGTTTGTCAACTGGGTTTTCGGCGATTTACCGTCATCGGGCAGTGACCTCTCCCGTAATTTTTTCTTTCTTTCTTTTCTCAGGGCGTGAATTTTCTCTGACCTAGAACATAGCATTTCCCAGAAGCTATCAAGAGCGGTTTCCTTTGCTTTTAATTGCGACGATGTGTTTACTTGCCCATCGCGAACCTCTGGGCATTTGCGTAGGTAGTTGGCGGGACGGTTCCTACTCCCCCTACCACCCTATCTTTGCCAATATGTATTCTGACTGCATAAACATCTTGATCGCTTGCATTCAACCTGTGTGGTGGTGAAGTTTTAATATGCATAAAAATGAATTCAAAAAGAAACGTTAAAAAATTAAACCCTGGCTAAAGGAGAAATAACCAAAGATGGTATTCTTTTTTTTTTTTGGCAAGTGAAATCTTTTTATGCGCGTCGGGCATTCTTTGAGATGGGAAAAAACAATTGAACTCGCGACACTTTTACCGACACCAGGAATGCAGCGCATGCGTGCTTTTGAAGTGAAAACTTCTCTAGGCGCTTTGAACATTTTTAAGCAAGCACCCAGTAGGTCGAATGGCTGAGACGCTGGACTGCGGATTCAGAGGTTGCGAGTTCGGACCATCTCGAATTAGTATTTAAATTCACATGATAAAAATCAGAAAATCAGATACATTGTTAAGAGCGCTCGGGGGAAGTGGAGAATAATGTAATTTTTTTTTTTTTTTTCATGTCAAGTATTTTCATAACATAAAGTCATCATTCATCACTATGGTTTTTTGCCTTTAGAGAAACATGGTTTTCTTTGATCCATGTCATAGCATTTCTGCTGCATAATATTAAATTTGATTTCCTTGAAACTTTTTAAAAAATTCAATGACTTTTGCTAATTACATAACGGACTTTTCCGCTTTCGCGAAAGTTTCGCGGAAGAACTCCAAGCTAAGCAACTTTTCTTGCTTGGCGATTTGCCTTTAGAAAAATTTGGTTTACTTTGGTTCACATGTAATAGCATTTCTGCTGTATAGTGTTGAATTTGATTTCCTTTGAACTTTTAAAAAAAAATTCAATGTCTTCCGCTAATTACATAACGAACTCTCTTCCGCTTCCACGAAAGTTTCGCGGAAGAACTCCAAGCTAAGCAACTTTTCTTGCTTGGCGATTGTCCTTGGCGATCGCTGCTGGGAGGATTCCCCTATTCTCCTCCCCCAACCTGTTTCCCGCCCTCTGTCACAAAGTTCTCGCGGCTTTTCCCGTCTCGTCCAGTCTGCGTGTCGCCAGCGAGCAAGATGTTCACCTGTGGCGAGTCCGCCGTCTCAGGACCCAGGGGACTGCTGCCGGCAAACATTCGAGTGCGGGACGTACCATTCGATGCTGCCTGTCTTCTTTCACAGGTGAGGAACGAGAAATACTCTGACAGGGGGTCGGACTGGACTAGAGGTCGAATGGGCGCGAAAAATGTACAGCGTTACCGTATTGCACTAGTAATGACGTCCCGAACTTTTTTTTTAATCTCGAAAGAGGGGGGGGGGCGTTCTCAATTTGCGGAATCCAACAATTAGGGATGATATGCTTATCGTACATGTAATGAAAGTTGGCGTACGGGCATTTAAAAATTGGAAAATTGCAATTATGTCCAGGGGCATGCACGGGGGGGGGGAAAGGACACCTGAAGGGGCCCCACTATTTTTAAAACTAGGAATGAAATATAGAGGTAAACAAAATGGAGAGGGACCCGGAGAGTAGATTTAATAAAAACAGACATTCGGGCATTTTATAATTGCAACTATATCTCCAAATTTGAGGAATCGTCAGACAATTTGCAAATTGAAGGACATTTTATGGAAGGTCACAGTGACCTCCTGTTGAGGCACTTCTGTTCACAAGTTAAGAAAAATGAGAAAAAAATCAGCTTTGCTTTCAATGGGGCAGCTCAAGTCTGTCTTGCCCCCTCCCACTTTTTTGATGCATCAGTCGTCCATGGATGGGATAGGGACAGTTACCGCCCCCCCCCTCAAATAACGGGACTGGCCTAGACTACACTAGTGATTTCAGGGCTCATAGTCCTCCTATATTTCCTATATTTTCACAATTCGTCAGATATTCTCCTATAATTCCTATATTTTCTCACTAACTCCTATATTTTCTTCATTGGGTGTTAAATTCTCCCCAAAAATGCGAAAACTTTTGATCAATTTTTCTTCTTTCTCTCCTGCACTGTGCATTCTTGCATCTTTAATGTTGGCATTTGTACTAAACTTCTGTTCGATTATTCGTATGAAATATACAAAATAGATGGTTTTACTTGCAACTTTAAACTTGTGTTTAATTAATTCCTTTTCTTTCAATGAGTTTACTTTGTAATATTAATAGTATAACATGTTAACTTTAAGTGTACTGCTGTAAAGGTTTTGAAAGCTTTTGATTTTGTGACATATAATCTTACATTACGTAGTTGAAATGACCGGCTGTAGCTCAAACGATTGTTTTCGAAAATAGTACGTACAGATTTTGGTAGTAATTCAAATTTGGGTACTTCAAATTTTTCAAAGCTTGTAGCTCGCTGAAAAATGTAACTATCTCAGTGAAAAAAAAATCATTTTATAGGAATTTGTCTGCTTTTTTCAAATGTGTACTTATTTTCCATGTAGATTTTCCGAAGATTTCAGAATTCGTTCTTCTCAGATTTTTTTTTTTTGGCTTATTTTTTTCTATCTACTACGTTATAGTTACAAATTGGAGAGGATAATAGATGGATCTATGCTCCACTTAGGCTCTCTAAACACTCCCTTTCGTTTGGCAGATTAGGTAAAATTCATTCTTTATTCATGTGTGTGCATATAAATACACACATTAACTGTAAGTTATGGATAATGCCATTACAGTGAGCACCAGGTAATTGAATTGTCACTTTAATGAATCAATTCCTCAAAAGTGAAATAAAATCCAGGTTTAACATTAAAAAATTGCAGAATATTTTAGTCAAACTTGCCGCTTAAATGAATCAAGCCTATGAGACTGACCATTTCCCAAAAACGTGATGCATTAGCACAGTCTTTTTTTTCTTTGCCTTTGCTTAGAAAAATTAGTTTCTTTTTCTGTAAATAGTGAAACAATGGGGAGGCAGAGTGTTGCACACTTTTTGTAACGATTTTCTCATGATATGTCCAACAAAACCAGTGAGACAAGAGAAACATGGAGTTGAATGGACTTTTCAACTTTTCATCGTTAGTGTTAGCATTGAAGCAATGAGGTACTCATATTGAGAACTATGGGTAGATTTATGACATTGAAAAAAGAATGTCAAATTAATTATTACCTAGTTTTAACAATCAATAAGAGATGTATTTTCTGAAGTATGTAAGCTAAAATCTAAATTTTATTACTACTTTTTCATACTGTTTTAGGAAAAAATTCTTTAAATAATCAGAGAATGGATCATTTGGCGGTACACTTCTTATGATATCTCGTTTGACCGAAAATTTAATAAAGTTCTCTGAAATTGTATGGTGAATTCCACGTTTTACAAAAAAAGAAAGAAAGAAAAACAAACACGCACGAACAATTTTGCTTAGTTGAATCAAAGTTGTCTTAAACGAGCAGGATTAATATAGGTAACCATGGGTACAAAACTTCATTTGCTCTCACTTCTGTGACTGTTTTCATTGCTATGACTTCATGAATTCTGGAATTGTATTGATACTGGCTCTCTGTTTTTTATATTTTTTTAGGGCTCTAAACATACTAGATGCTATACATTTTTGAAATTCCTATTGTTTTTCTATCAAACTCCTATATTTTTCCTTTGAAATTCCTATATATTTTACTGCCGAATTCCTATATTATTTTGCTATCTAACTCCTACATTTTTCCTGTTAAACTCCTATATATTTTTTCTCACTTACTATGAGCCCTGTGATTTCATGCTTGAAAGATACTAATTATAAAGCATGTTCGAAGTGTCCTAGTAAATGTTATTGAAGTAAAATCCTAAAATACACTTTGCATTTTCCACAATCCTATTTAATGAACTGAGAAGCTTTTTATCATTAAGCTCTTATTTTAAAAATATTAGTATTTAAGAGAAACAAGCACTTTAATTCTGCTTCCCTCCATATTGAAAAGCAGGTCCACTTGATTTAGTTCTCTATCCTGATTTGAGACATGTCCTGAGGCCAAAGATGACCCACAATGGATAAAGTTTTCCAACAATGGGAATTCATCATCTTTGTGAGGATAAAAATGTTTTATGGTGTTATTGAGGGAAAAGGAAGGAGAAAAATCCATATGCAAAACTTTTATTTTCTGCTCTAATAAATTGCTCCCATGTTTCGAAGCCTTTCTTTGGACAAGGAGAAAGATCAAATTTTTTCTTAAGAACAGGCAGGCAGGGAGGGGGCGCCTGAAAATCTCCCTGACTTTGTAATTCTTGTGTCCAATCCTAGCCTGCTTTCTAGTCAATTCATTTTCTTGTTGCAAAATTCATTTTTTTGTCTTGGGACCATTTCTTTTTTACAATTTTCATCCTTATTTCGAACTCTGTCAATAAGCAAACAACTTGATATACAATGATTTTGGCATCAATGGCCTTGGATTGACTTAATGTTGACTTTTTATATCTCAGTCAACTTTACTTATCGATTGAATGCAGTCAGGCATTTTGTGTGCATGGTTTATTTGTTTCCTATTCTTTTCTTCGTTTATTGAAATTTGAAGAAAAGTAGTTAATGATAACTACTAACCACATATGAGGAAAAATTCAGTCTTGGCAATTAGTTGTCTGTTGAAACTTCTGTAGTCCGGAAGAAGCATTATTGTGGTCTTGAAACAGATGTTTGTCCTGTTTTACTCATGATTACTTAGTATGTTTTGTTCATTTTTTTTTAGTCCATGGGGGTAGTGGGGTTGATCATTTGAGGTGTCAAACTTGAAAGAAAATTGCATTACAATGTTTTTGATTGTCAATATTTTTTGTTTTTATGTGTGGTAACTTTATGACAGATAATATATTTGTTGTAATTTATTATAAGTAATAAAAAATGTATAGTCATCAAATGGAGTATAATGTTTAGTCAGTATAAAATATTTTAAATTTCAACAACTACAGTAAAATCCCTCTAATGCGGACACTAACGGGACAAATATTTTTGTCCGCAATAGATAGGTGTCCGCAAGACAGGGGTTTAATAATGTTATTTGCATTGGAACAGGGAAATTAAAAATTGTCCGCCTATGAGGAGTGTCCGTTAGGAGGGGTTTTACTGTATCTTCATGATTTGTCAAACATTGTTTGCTTCTTATTACTTGTGAGAGCTACCCTTTTTAAAGACCATAATATTTCCTGGCAGCTACAATTATTCTCGCTGGTATCTTAATTAATAAATTATTTTGCCTAATACTTTTAAAAATTTTTGCATACCGTGTAAAATCTGAGGAGCAAAGTTGTTATAGTTATATACATGCGCTTATCTATAATTTTTGCTCCCCCCTGAAAAAAATCATTAGGGCCCCTAATCGTTCACTGAATCGTTCACCCCCCCCCCCCCCAAAAAAAAAAAAAAAAAAATCTTATTCTATAAGTATAGGCACCAGGAAAAAAGTTGAGAACCATTTCATATAATGAAATCGCAGAATATTTTACTTCTATAAATAAAGAAACTTGCTTTCGCAATAGTAGTTTATTTTATTGGAATTTTCTGATTACACTTCATTTTTTATTAAAAAATAAAAAAAATTCTTATCAGGGATGATTTTTAAATGGACACAAAATAAGTTTTTCTGTGATTCATTCACCTCCTTTTAATATTTTCATTAATTCTAAGTATTCAGATGTCATATCTAGGAAAAAATAGGCCGATATTAAATAGATCTGGCGCATTGCAGTACTTTATATTACACAAACTAGAGCCGCAACCTAAGTTTGGGTTTTGAATGGGGTCGTTTCCGAAATTTGAAAGAATTTTTTTCTTAAAGAGCATGCTTAAAAACATAGGATTTAACCATTTTTTAAATAATTTCACAAAGTTTAATATCTTTTAATAATTATATAATTATTTTAATTGGTGTGCAGATTGAAATTCATTTTTTGCGCTTCTGCACATGACATCACAACTGATGAAATGCCATCAGCGCACACCGCAAATTATCATAACCTGGAACGGCGGTTGACGGCAAAGCGTAAACATTTAGCGCGGCGATGGAGTTAGTTCACAAAAGTACACTCTTGTGACGTCATGAAGACCACGCCTAATTTCCAAAATCGGTCAGTTAATAAAATGAAGTAAAAAATAACTGTTGGGAAAACAAAAGTTTTTTCTGGCTCCACGTTACTTTTGCTAATTCTATCAACTTCGGTGACTAAAAGTAGTACTTTTGACTGAAGGAAACAACCCCATTAAGTGGTTTAAATATAAGTTTATCAAGTAAGTCATCAGTATTTATGGAATTTTTTAGTTTCATTAATAATTTGTACTTTTCTCATCTAAAACGGATAAGACAATTTTAGTTCCACAAGTGGGTTCCAAACATTAAATGCAGTCTTTTTCCGGAAATTTTTGCAACCTCGAATGTTCATCAGGACAAATAATGTGATGTATAAATGCAACTTGTGAACTGTAGTTGAAAAAAGAAGGTTGGTATGGTAACGGAGGGGGGGGGGAGAAGGGACACCTGTTGGCCCGAGCCTAAAGGGGGCCCAATATTTTTCAAAAATAAGCGTGAAATATAGGGGTTAGCAACATCTAGGGCGGCCCGGAAAAGTAATTTGTGATTAGCCCCAAAATTTCTGTGCACGCCCCTGTGTGGTAATTAGGTTTTTTTTCGTTTAAATGAATTGTTTGTTTAAAGTTGTTAGTTGGATGCATTGCCTACTTAATTTTACACACAAGTTAATTCAGGAACCAAAGTGATCTAGGCCGTGAGTGGAATTAGGTCACAATCCTCTTGATTCACAATAGTATTATCAGGCATCTAAATGCATTAGAAGTGACCGTATCCGCATACGACCTGCGCACGTGACTGGGACATTACGTCAAGATTTAGTCCAGGGGGGTATGGGGTAATTCATTTGATGAATGTGCAAGGGGCTTGTTCTATTCGGGATTCAGCCATTAATGCAGGTTGCGGTGGTTATCTATTGTGATTCATCTAGGTCCCCAAATATGGCAATAACACTTCTCATCATTGGCCCTATTGATTTCATGACTTATGCTATCGTTTTTTTATAGTTAAGGCCGAGCTCCTGTGAGCTCCCATTCAAACTAAGCAGTATCTGCAGTGAACTGTTAAAATGCGTAGTAAAAGTCAGAGAGATAGAAAAGAACCGACTTAGGGGTTTTCCTAGTTATTAAAAAAAAATACTTGACTCATTCCCCCTCCTCACACTGCCACGCTTAGACGCTGGCCTCCTTTTACCAGGGCCGCAGAGAGCCAAGGTGGGCCCCTTATTAGTTTTGTTGGGTGCCCCCTGCCCCCCCCCCCAAAAAAAAGAAGGGGGAAAAAATCAAAAACTGCTTATTGGAAAATAATTCTTTTTTTAGTACTATCTTTACGTTTCCGCTTGTTCTGAGGCCTCCCCCCCCCCACTCATTTTCTTTCTTCTTTTCTTTCTTTCTTTCTTTTTTTTTTTTGCGCCAGTGTCGCCCGTTCCCTAGTTTCCGACAAGGCTAACATGGCCTCTCGTCAGCCTGCCTTTTACTCTCCCCAAACCTACCTTATATAAGTATGGTTTTTAAATTCTAAGTTTAAGTAAAAATTAGCAAGTGTGTTAAAGTCGAATCCATTGTTTCTGGTGCTTGGTCAATTTTTAGATGAAAGTGATTTAAAAAATGTGTAACAGTTAAGGGTCTTATTCACAACGCGCATGTGCGGAGTGAAGTTGGGGAAGCCCTTTAGAAAAAGCCACCTGATCGAACAAAGAGGCTTTGAGTTTACTCTCACCTTTGCCCTCTATTCTCAGGTGCAGGCTGTTCGCAGGCAAGACCACTGATATAAAGACTTACGTTGGTATTACGACTATTGTACTCCGTGAAGATTTGTTATTTTATAGTTTGGTTTTTGTGTTGTTTATTAGCCACAACAAACTCTCTTGTGCACAGTTTTTTTAAATTACTTTTTCCCGTGTTTTTAATTATGAAGGGAATTTGTTTGTGCCCCCGTCCCCCGTTGATGGATGGAATTGCTTTATTAATAACTAGTGGTACTCGCACGGCTTTGCCCGTAGTAGAAAATTAAAAGGTCATTTGGTTCGCCTGTATATTTACAAATAATGGATGATGAATTTCTCGCCAATTTGCTATGTTAATTAGCTCGCCCATGTTACGGTTCCACGTTATGACAATTTCGTAATTTACTCTTCCACGTTATGATAATTTGCTGGGGTAAAATGTTCTTAAAATTGGAATAGGAAAAAAAAAACCGAATTTTCGAAAAATCGTTTCGAGGTGCACACACCTTATGCTACAAACTTAACTTTGTGTCGAATTTAATGAAAATCGGCCGAACGGTTCAGACGCTGTGTGCATCACAGAGATCCCGATATCCAGGCAGAGAGACTGAGCTTTATTATTAGTAAGGATAGTAATGAACTATTTAATGCAGATTTATTTCACTAGTAGGAGCTATTTTACGTTGGCTATTTGCAGTATTTTGTTTTTGATTGCATTTTTGAGACTCATAGTATCAAACTCGTTATGCAGTTATAAAGTCATTCTTCTGAATACCAGTGAATTATTAAATATTTATTAGTCGAATTGTACAACGGCTAGGGTTGGCTTTCTGCCGGCAGAAACTACTTTTTGCCGTGCCAGTGGCAGAAACTGTTTATAACCGGTTAAAACCGGCAGAAACGGGCAAAAACTTAAAATCGTTTTAAAAAACTAAAGTAATTACTAAATGATATTTGTTTAAACCTATACAATTAAACTTCATTTCATCATTGTAAAAAATAAAATGTTATGCTAGTGCCCTTCATTTAGTTCAGAAAGGGAACTTTTCAATTGCTGATGCTCGTAATATTTGCATTAATCTAACAAAGTGCGAAAATCATATGGGTTCTTAGGATAGAGGAATGACATACAGAATTAAACTGGCATTACTGTTTGTAATTTGTTTGCAAATAAGCTTCATCTAAGTTGCTTGTGATTGAAATTATCATGTGCTTCAAGAAGAAAGTCAAATTTTATTTCCCAATATTAATCTACATTTTGTACCTAATATCACAGCTTTGCAAAACAAATTGGCCCCACTTCTCGAAACTCATTTTTCCACTCGCATTTTTACCACTACCCTAGTTACTACATGATGGACCAGTTTAAAAAAATATACAATTTGAAAGTTTTATGAATATTGCTTGTTCCTTGATGCATTGCCTGCTAGCTCTTCTGTTGCAAGAATATTCTAAAGTTTCTCATTTGTGCATATTAAATTGAGAAACTATTTAGATTTTTGGAACCACCTTTTCCAAGAAGCAACTGCAGGGTCCAAACAATGTAATATTTGATTCTGAATTGTGATAATATTGTAAATTAAACTGTGCTTTGGTTAACAATGATTTTTTCCATGCATTTTTTACTGTCTGTCAATAGTTTTTTTTTTTTTTTTTTTTTTTTTTGTCATTTTGAGAGTTTTTTGCCAGTTTCTGCCGAAAATGTGGCAGAAAGTGGTTTTTGCCATGCCGGTTTTAACCGGTTTCTACCAGTGGTTTTAACCACTCCGGCAGAAACTTGCCAGCCCTGACAACGGCATCTAAGTATAAGAATTTTTATTCCCATAAAGTGTTCCGGATATTATTCCTGTGAATGAAATCATGGCCGACGAGATGCCATGTCATCCTAGTCGAAAAATCGAGGCTCGACTCTTGGGATAAGAGGAGGACGGGGGGGGGGGGGGGCTCGGAACAGGAGTAGTATAAGTTTTTTGAGAGTGGAGAGCGGTAACCAAGAAATATACCCGACTTCGCCCTCGGCCGCGCCGCAGTGAATGAAATTCTTAGAACAATACCAAAGTATAAAGCTTGTATTACAGAGTTGACTATGCAATTGACAAACGATGTAATCAAATGTACTACGTTCTACAATAAAAAAATAAATAAATGCTTATTTTTTTTTCATATCCAGTACCGCTTGCGCTTTTACTGAATCTTCTGACACAAACGAAAAAAAATCTGTGCAACTGCATAATAGGGAGGACCGTCATTATTAAACTCAAGCTAATACGATCTACTTTGCATTTTTATTTTATGTTAAAATTTGCTTTGCATTACAAAATTCATTGATGCAATTGATTTACTCTCAGCTCTATTCATCTTTGCTATTCGTATTTTCCTGCTTTCATGAGTAGAGTGAGAGAGAGGGGGGATGGCAGATTCTGACCCCTGGATTTTTTAAATCTCTGACTAACGGAATTCCAAAACCTCTTACTCCCAGACTCGGACTTTTTCCTCAAAATTTTAAGTTCGACTCCAGCCCTTCAAAGTGGGGCAGGGGAGAACTCAGACCCTGCATTTGTGCAATCGGTGGTAGGGGGTCAATTGACTACAAGTTGAGGGAGTGGGGGTCAATTGATCCCCCATTCCCTCAAAATTGTCGATAATGAATCGTGATGGATTTTGAAAACGTAATGAAATTGTGCGTTTTTGCTTGTATTTTGATGTTTTTTCCCCTACAAAATGCATTGATTAATTCATTTCATAAACCTTTGCCCCCCCCCCCTGTAAAACTTTGAAATGGCGATCCTAGGGGAACTCAAAGCATTTCATAGGCAGAAAATCAACACAATGAATACCCAAATGCATAACTACATTGTGTTTCTGAAATATAAAGATAGAGGGGGGAGGGGGGGCAATGTATATGAAAATAGTATTACAGAGAGATAGAACTTTTTTTTTCACTGGGACATTATTTTTTGTAATGGCGTAGTTTTTTAAGGTTTGTTCTTTACTTACGTTAATTATCTTATTATTCATATGCTTGAGCTCGTTAGATACAACTTTGTTGTAGTACTTATAGACCAAGAGCTGACCCCCCAAAACGCGATTTATCTCTTTTATGGCTTGTGGCCGGTTAAAATAATAAAAAAATGCAATTAAAAACTTTGGCTCGAATCCCCCCCCACTAATTTTGGGTCAAACGGCTGCGTGGGTGGATGAAAGGTCAAAAAAAAAAAAAGAAAAATATTATAGTGATGAGTTAAATGGCTAAAAATTATATAATAACATTAAATTAATAAGAAAAAACACGTAGCGAATTTCTCCCCCAGCTATGTTGGGGCGAACGTGGTGGCCCCCAGGGGTAAAGTATCGATTATAAAACTTAAAAAAAAAAAAAAAAAAAAAAACACTTTCGTGGGGGGGGGGGGATTTTACAGAGTATTAGTTTCATTATTTTGATTGCCAAAAAAAAATTCGCCCCCAGTAACTATGGGTCAATTTGTCAAAAAAAATATTTTTTTTGTTCCTCTTTATTTGGTCCACGTCGAGTATTATTCGAACTTACGCATGACTGTTTAAATTGCAAAAAAAAAAAAAAAAACGCCAAAGTGTGAACGTTTATTCGATAAAAAAAAACTCGTAGCAATCCCCCCCTCCACACCTATGGAGGGGGTTGCTGCGCGGTGCACCGGTTTTACAACGTGGTGCCCCCCAGGGGTGAATTATCGATTGATTAAATTTAAAAATAAATGATCACTTTCGTGGAGGGAATTTTACAGAGCATACATTTAATTGTTTTAATTGCAAAACAAAATCTCTCCTCCCCAGCAATTATGAGTCTACTAGCTGCATTGCTAGGCGTTGCACGGTCTACCTCAAAAGCGTACGTGTATTCGGCGTTTCAAGCATTTTATACAATTATATAAATTTTCCCGTTTTCATCACATTTCTTATTGCTGCTCCACTCCTATTAGTCAAAGCGCAATGTTATATAGCCTATAGCCTTCTCAATAAATAGACTATTCAACCACAAAATGAATTTTTCAGTTCGAATGCGCCGTCCCTGTAGACCAAGAGCTGAGCCCCCAAAACACGGTTTATCTGTTTTATGGCGTGTGGCCGGTTAAAATAATAAAAAAATGTAATTAAAAAATTTTGGCTCTAATCCCCCCCCCCCCTTCCGCCCACTATTTTTGGGTCACACGCTGCATGGGTGGATGAAAGGTCAAAATAAAAGAAAAATATTAACATAAGTGAAATGGCTAAAAATTATATAATAACATTAAATTAATAAAAAAAAACACGTAGCCAATTCCCCCTCCAGCTATGTTGGGGTGAATGTGGGAGTGCCCCCCCCCCCTCAGAAGTGAATATCGATTGTTAAAATTAAAAAAAAAAGATCACTTTCGTGGGGTTGGGGATGGGGAATTTTACAAGGTATTTGTTTCATTATTTTGTTTTCCAAAAAATCTCTCCCCCCCCCATTAACTATGGGTCAATTTGTCAAAAAAAAAAGTTTTTTGTTTCTCTTTATTTGGTCCGAGTCGAGTACTATTCGAACTTTCCCATGACCTCTTAAATTGTAAAAAAACAATTACAATTATTTATTCGGTAAAAAAAACACGTAGAAAATCCCCCCCCCCCAGCCATGTTAGGGCGAACTTGTTGCCCCCCCAGGAGTGAATTATCGATTGATTAAATAAAAAAAAAGATTACTTTCGGAGAGAGGGGGAATTTTCTCAGAGTTTACATTTGATTGCAGCAGGAAAAAAATCCCCCCCCCCCCCAAAAAAAATGTTTTTAATTTAAATTAGAAATTTTGAAATATTTTTCAAAATGAAAGGAAGCAATTCAGCGTCCGTACATCTGCTTCTACCATTGTGTGCTCAGTATGAATTATGAAAAGAAAGGAAGGGGAAAGTATACGCCTGTGATGATTTCTTCTTGCTGTTTCGAGGGCAGTTTTCGTCAGTGATCAATTGTAGTCAACCACAGTGAAGTCGTTA